>NW_010160138.1:0-85341 GCF_000695765.1 Mesitornis unicolor | reverse complement strand
TCCTCCCATTTGCTATGGTCAGCCTGGTGTAAAGAGGCTACGGAGCCCTTTGCCTCCCTCTCATGAACTTGGTCTAACCGTTGGGCCTGCCTCAGGGAAGAGAGGATACCACTCCAATGGTCTATCTCATTCTCACGCTCCCTGATCATTCTCAGCCTACTTACCTTCTCCCTGAGCTCCACCACTATGCAGAGGAGCTCCTCTACTTGGGCACACCTCCCACAGGCATGCTCACTGCTGCCATCAGACAACAGCATAACAGCAGGGCACACCCTGCAGCTCGACACCTGAGCGGTACCATGGTCACACTGTTGCTCCATCTGGCAAGCTGCGTCTGCCTTGGTGGGTGCATGGCTGAGGGAGGCCATGGCTCTCTGCCTGGTGGTAACCACTGCTGACAGACTGCTGTGGCCGAACCTCAGCGCCCTTCATGCTTGACCTGCCTGCACGAACTGCTGTGCCACGCCCTTCTGCCGTGCCACGTCCTGTTTGCCGCGCTCCCTGGAGGCTGCTTTTCTACCTGAGGTGCTTAACCATCACTCTTGTCCCCGCCCACAGTGAGTCAGCGCTGACCACCGGCAGGAGCTCACGTTTCCCTCTCCGAGAGGGGTGGACTGCGGCACCCTCTCTCTCCCTGCGCTTTTTGCCTTCACACTTGGTTTTTGTTTTTTCCGTGGTTTAGCCACTTTTGGTCACTTCAGCAAGGTCCCCTGGCGTGATCCTCTGCTCTGGAGCCCTTCACCTCGGTGACTCAGCACACTCTCCAGTTTATAGTGAGCATGATGTTTATGGTATGGAATAAATGCTATGGAAAAAAATATTGGCCAGATTGAGTTATCTGCCTTGGCTTTCACTACTCCTACCTCCTGTACCCGGCTAAATAAAAACTACTTTTAAGGCATTTAGTGATCAAATACCTTGATCATTATGGCAACGTGCATACCAGAGCTGGTTAAAAACTAAAGCATTTTGTCTTATCAACCTCTTGGTGATCAAATACCTTGATCATTATGGCAACGTGCATACCAGTGCTGGTTAAAAACTAAAACATTTTGTCTTATCAACCTTTTTGCCACTTAATAGAGAATACTGCCCCAGAGAAGGCCTTGTGGGTGATGTGGTGATTACAGGACGCCTGAGGCATAGCAATCATGAAATGATAGAATTTTTGATTCTTGGAGAAGGATGGAGGGCTGTCACCTTGATCATTATGGCAACGTGCATACCAGTGCTGGTTAAAAACTAAAACATTTTGTCTTATCAACCTTTTTGCCACTTAATAGAGAATACTGCCCCAGAGAAGGCCTTGTGGGTGATGTGGTGATTACAGGACGCCTGAGGCATAGCAATCATGAAATGATAGAATTTTTGATTCTTGGAGAAGGATGGAGGGCTGTCAGCAGAACTGCCACTGTGGATTTCCTAAGGGCAGACTTTGGACTGTTTAGAAGACTAGTTGGGAGGCAGTCCTGAACATTAAAGGACCCCAAGAAGGGTGGATGCTCTTCCAGAAGGAAATCTTAGAGGCATGAGAGCAGGCCATTCCAATGTGCCAAAAGATGAGGTGGCAGGGAGTAAAACTGGCCTGGCTGAACAGAGAGCTTTTGCTGGATCTCAGTAAAAAAGGGAAGTCTATTAACTTTGCAAGAAGAGGCAGGCAACTCATGTGGTCTATAAGGATGAAGTAAGGTCATGCAGGGAGAAAATTAGGCAGGCTAAAGCCCAATTAGAACTTAAATTGGCCAATTCTGTGAAAGATAATAAAAATGTTTCTATAAATATGTTAACAACAAAAGGAGTGCAAAGGAGTATCTCCATCCTGGATGCAGCAGGAACCATAGTGAAAAAAGACGAGGATAAGGCTGAAGTACTTAATGCCTTCTTTACCACAGTCTTTAATAGTAAGATCAGCTTTCTCTGGATAGCGAGCCCCTTGAATCAGAATACAGGGACAAGGGACAGAATAAAGCTTTTGTGATCCAAGAGGGTGATTAAAGACCTGCTCTGTCAATTAGACATGCACACAAGTCTGTGGGGCTGGACGAGATCTACCCAAGGGTCCCGAAGGAGCTGGCAGAATTGCTCACCAAGATGCTCTCCATCATTTATCAGCAGTCCTGGCTGACTGGGGAAGTTCCACTTGACTGAAGGCTGGCAAATGTGAAGCCCATTTACAAAAAAGGCCAGAGAGAGGATCAGGGGAACTACAGGCCTGTCAGTCTGACCTCAGTGCCAGGGAATGTCGTCGAGCAGATCATCTTAAGTGCCATCACACAGCACGTCCAGGAAAACCAGAAGATCAGGCCCAGTCAACGTGGGTTTATGAAAGGCAGACTAACCCGATCTTCTTATATGACAAGGTGACCTGCTTAGTGGATAAGGGAAAGGCTGTCGATGTAGTGTACCTGTAATTTAGTAAAGCCTTTAATACCATTTCCCACAGAATTCTGCTGGAGATAACTGTCTGCCCATGGCCTGCACAGGCATACTCTTTGCTGGGTAAAAAACTGTCTGGATGGTTGGGCCGAAAGAGTGGTGGTGAATGGAGTTAAATCCAACTGGAGGTTGGTCACAAATGGTGGTTCCCAGGGCTCAGTGTTAGGGCCAGTTCTGTTTGAGAACTTTATCAGTGAACTGGATGAGGGGATTGAGTGCTCCCTCAGTACGTTTGCAGGTGATACTAAGCTGGGCAGGAGTGTTGATCTGCTTGAGAGTAGGAAGGCTCTGCAGAGGGACCTGGATAGGTTGGCTCAATGGGCTGAGGCCCATCTGTATCAGTTTCAACAAGACCAAGTGCCGGTTTCTGCCCTTGTGTCACAACCACCCCACACAACACTACAGACTTGGCTGCAAAGCTGCTTGTCAGACAGTGATAATGGTTGACAGCTGACTGAATATAAGCCAGAAGTGTGCCCAGGTGGCCAAGAAGGTCAAGAGCATCCTGGTTTGTATCAGAAATACAATAGCCAGCAGGATTAGGGAAGGGATCCTTCCCCTGTACTTGGCACTGGTGAGGCCAAACCCTGAAACCTGTGTTCAGTTTTGGGCCCCTCACTCCAAGAAGGGCAATGAGGCACTGGAGAGTGTCCAGACAAGGGAAAGGAAGCTGGTGAAGGTTCTGGAGCACAAGTCTTATGAGAAGTCATCATCCCTGGAGGTAAGTAAAAGACAGGTAGATGAGATACTTAGAGATGTGGTTTAGTAGTGAACAGTTGAACTTGATGATCTTAAAGGTCTTTTCCAACCAAATGAAATTATTCTATTATTCTAAATCAACTGCTGTAGTCTTCTAAAACTGCACCTTACTGAGTAGAAAGTTGATTCTCTGATTCTATCCCAGTGAAACCTGGACACAGACTGACTTCCTTCCTTTGGCTATTTGCAGCAAAACTTTTAATGAGGATGTTCATATTTTATGTGAAGAAAAAAAGAAAGTGATATTACCCTTTGCCCAAGTGTAGTAGTAAGTGGCAAAATATTCATTGATTGCAGTGAGGTCAGGATTCCCATTCTCTCCCTTCAGTTTGCATGAGGTAACATTTTTTTTCCTTGAAAGCATTCACAAATTTGTTTTGTCTTACTTGAAATACAGAGCCAAAATATATCACTAAATTTGAGTCAGAGATACTTTTTTTTTTTAAAGTAAAAGTGGAATGAGCCATATGTGACCAATGCTACAGTGATTTGATGTTAAAATAATTTGATCTCACTGGCAGTTTTGCTAGTTATTGCAAGAAGTATGCAAGACTGTGTTTTGTACCTGTTAATCCCCTATCATATATTTTAATTTTGGGTTTAGATATTTTCCTTATCTCTTTTATTATCTTTTAAAAAATATTTTCATATATCCGTAAAATGAAATACTTGTGCTAGTCATTTCACAGAGCTATCAACATACACCTGAAAGAAGCAGAAACTCTTGTGCGTCATTTGTAGACGTGTATCATAAAAGGGAAAATGGGTACTGTCATGGAAATTCAGCACCTTCGAAATCTACTGTTTGTCCTGTGTGGAGAAACTCATGGTTGTTTGACTTCCTGTGAGAGGTTTTAGGAACTGAAACAGAAATGATATAGCTTGTCACATTCTGGGCTCCAGACTCAAGAGGATTATTGTTGGCAGAGATGGAGATTGAAGGTGTCCTTTGCAAAATACTCCAAAGGGGGTTATTGTTGGCTGAGATAAACTGGGAGATGCTCTCTACAAAAGACTTATCCAACATGACTTGACAAACGTCTTAAGGTTTCAAATGCTAATAGTCTATGAAACAAATTATTACTGAAGCATGAAATTTCAATTATTTCAGTCATTGATAGTTTTTTATGACATCTAAGTCATTTAAGAGTAGTGATTTTACAGGAAAAAAAAATTGATGACAGGAATACAGAATAAGATTCCTGATGAGGAAATACAAAATAGCCCTGATAGGAAGACGTATTTAATTTAACAGTGTGTATGCCTGATGTTATTGCTTAAAACATGCACAGTTTATGAAGCAGAAATCGCTGGTAGAATATCAACAAACAAGAATGATTAAACTGCTTCTCTGTTTCTGAAGAATGAATATGATATGAAGTAGTATTAAAGTAGACAGCTTTCAAGATCTTTAATTGCTTTGAGTGTTGTAAGCAATAAATACAAAACACATAAAAAGATCGTATGTCTAGGCAATGTCTAGGCCTCTTGCAGCAGTCATTCCCACAAGATATTAAGGCCAAAATTCAAGCTTTACAGAAAGATTAAAGGTTTATATATTTGGCAATAGAAATGTTAGAAGAAAGCAGGGAGGGTGAGAGAGTGAGAAATCAGTTTTCAAGGGAACATATAGAAGTGCTTAATTCCCACTGGAAACCAAGATCCAGGTTTATGTAAGTTTTATAAAGATAGACATTAAAACTACAAAAATCCTCACAAAAAATGGAACTAAAGCACTGTTGAAATCAAATGACATTTTGGCATCAAGTCCATACAGTCCAATCAACAGGGTTATCCTTCTCCTCCACCTGGCTGGAGACAGAGCACTTCTAGTACTGGTTGTAGGATCCTCCATTAACTTCCTGTAAGAATGTATTAGTATTATAACCCCTAAAATCAGGAGTAAAATCAGTCTTTTCACCCTATCTGGGGAACTGTCCATTGAAGACTGGAGCAGCCATTTTCCTGGAAGGGCCTCCACTTGTGATTGGCTTTCCTTTCAATTCACGTACCCGTGTCTCTAGGGTCGAGGTGGGTTTTCTATCCCACTTCCTCATATCTTCTCCATTGTAGTGCAAGAAAAATCATAGTGCCTTATAGGGTAAATTGTCTCCCTTGAATAGGTTTCCCAGGAGAGCATTTCTTCTTGGTGGCTGAGATATGGGGTCTGTATCAGTGGTGAGAAAAATTTATTCTGATCAAGTTGCTGGACCAGTTTCTCCACAACTGAAACATAGGCTGATACAGAGGAAGAGTGACTATTGTAATACTGGAGACGATCAACCACCTTATCCACCGCTGGCATCTCTCTGTCTTTCCAGTTGATTATTGCGAATGAAATGGCATGCAATGTTGATGAACCACGCACAACCTTTTGCCATGTAGGCCATTTGCATGTAACTGTGTCTAGATCTAGAGGTTTCAGAGTATCACCCATAAACCAACTCTACCTCAGCTAATTCCCTCAGGTACTGGATAGCTCTCTGATATGATCATTTGACCAGCCAACATATAAGGTGGTCCTTGTAGTGAAATCTTATCCTCTCAGATAGCAAAATCCACTGCCATAGGCTCCATGGTCTTTCATTAATTGCAAATGCCTTCTCAAGGCCTCCTTCCCTGGCAAGTGATCCCAGCTATGTGGTTTGTTTATGGTCAGTTTCGATGCTGTCAGTCCCATTGTCCCAACATCCTGTCATGCAGGTGGTAATAGTCTCATCTGGATGACGAGTAAAATCTTTTATACATCTCACAGCTCTTTTATGATTAAATGGATAGCAGTTACCTCCTTGGCTCTAGCTGTGTCTTCCTGCAGAATTGTTTCTAATATTTCAACTAATCCTGGAACAAAGTGGTCTGGCATCATCGCTGATGATGCTTTCATATATCTCCTTCTACCATTCTTGTAATGGCTCTGCCTTAGCATCCTCTTCCCCCATGCTGAGAGAGTGGTATGTTTCTTATCTTCATCCCTGCTGTGGGAGAAGGAGCAGGAGCAGAAGCTCGCTTTCCTTTTCTTTCTTCACAGGGGAAACTGATACTGACACTGGTTGTTTCACTGCTCTAACTGCATCACCCTTTGAGTAGCTGAGTAGTCTGAGTAGCTGTAGTACTTGGCACAAGGGTCTGCTTAGCTGGAGTGCCAGGTGCCTAGGTCTGATTAGCCGTAGCACCTGGTGCCTGGGCTTGCTTAGCCATAGCACTTGGCACCTGGGCCTGCTTAACTGGAGGTTATTTTGCATTGGCTGAGGCAGTCATGGCACGTTTTTGCTCGGGTCTGAGTAGCCAGAGTTATTGACGCAGGGGCTGAGGCAACCATGGTGCTTGTTGCAGGGAGTCAAGGCAAGTCTCTGTCCTGGCTATAAGAATCTCAGTCTATATAAGTATCTTTCTCCAAGTGAGGCCATGAACTGGAAGACATTCAAAAGGTCTGACAAGACAAGAACAGTAGTTGGAACATCCCAAGGATACTCAAAATTTTCAAAATTTTCCAACACCATTGTAATTAGTCTAGTGGAAAGAATATAGGATTATATTATTCCTATAAGCTGTGCTCTGAAGGAAGGCAAATTGAAAATGTAATTATTGACGATATCCAGCAACTGGTTTCATCAGTTGTTGCTTATGAAAAGTGTGGTTATGAACAATACCCAACAGGTGGCGCCCGAGGTAAAAAAAAATAGTGACAACACTGAACCCAGAGATAAGAGGTACCTTATTGTTAACATTGCATACCACGGAGTCCCAGGGATGATAAACATCAACACAGCTGGGAACAGCAAGTGGAATATTACACAACATAACCATGGGAACCAGCAAAGCCATTCTGAGAGCAAAAAAGTCACCATTATGTTTGACTATTAAACCCGCACAATAAATATATAATCTAGTCAGAACCAGTATTTATCTGCATTTTTGTGCCACTAAGATTACAAGCCCGTAGTTTTCCCAAATAAGCTATTTAAGTTGCATGCTTTTAAATCACTTTCTGCCCCACATTGGGTACCAAAAAGGACTGTTGTGGTTAAACTCAGCTAGCAGCCAAACACCACAAAGTACACTCAATTACTCACCCCATCCTCAGTGGAAAAGGGGAGAGAATTGGGAAAGAAGTAGTAAAGAACTTGAAAGATGCAATTAAAATACACCAAACTGAAATAATACTAATAGTAATTAACTGCAATAAGAACAGGAAAAACAATAATAAAGCAATCAAAGTTATATTCAGCTCACAAACAGCAGTCACTGGCCAATGACAATGTTATCACATTGAGGAATAAGAGGAATAAGTCCTAGGAACTGAGACAGCCTGCCATCACAAAGTAGAAGAGGAAGGGATTGAAGAGAAGGAATTGAAGAAAGGAAAGGTTAAATGGGCCATCTCCTCCAAACTCCCCAGTTTATAGTGAGTGTGATGTTTATGGGCAAGAATACATCTTTATTGGTCAGCTTGGATCACACCTGGATCATCTATCCTGGATCACCTGTACCAGAGAATCTCGAGCTTTTGGTTCCCTCTGCCATTCTCTTGTGCAGAGAGAGAAGGAACAAACAAACAAAACAAAAAACCCAAAAGAAACTATAACCATAGGTGCAGGCAAATAAATAAAAACCAAACCCTTGAAAAATGTAAACATCTGCTGGTGAGAATGAAGACAAAAAAGTTTATCAGGTACTATCAGGAAAATATCCTGGCTAAAGCTATAATATCAACTTACGTTCTCTAAAGTGAACACTGCCATTTTTTCAGAAATCCAGCTCTGCTGAAACATTAAAAGAGAATTCTACAATTCAATCCCAGCAAAATCAGCACAAAAATGCATGGGTAATCTACAGCACAAACCCTCTTCAAGCATGTGTTAAGAACGAGTGAAGCTGAATCAGTTACCACCTCTGAAACACAAAGAAAACCAACAAGGCTGAAATGATTTCCATTATTTCTTGTCAGCTCATTTCAAAAGTAATACTTTGAGTTGATCTAGAGAGTAGTTTGACCTGTTTTTATACATTTATAGATAAGATTTACAAAGATTCATAGTTAAGAAGTAACTTCTAGTAATTCATCAACATTCAGATCTGAAACATGCACCCTGTTGATATATGATAGGAAGGGCGGGAAGGAGGGAGGAAACAGGCTAGAAACAAAATCATACACTATCTGGGCAGTGTAGCTGGATGACTGTACCATTTTGTGACTGGAGGGAAGTGCTCTGACGTTGAAGGGTGGAGCTTCATTTTCTCTCCTTTTTTTCTTCTTTAAACAAAAAGTTTCTTTTGATAGCTCTGCTTTACCTTTTTTTTAAGAATCAACAGTTAAGTTCCAGATTGTGTAATTATTCTAATCTTCTTTTGTTGGATAACTCCTGATGATATCAGCTACAAAGAATTACAGTTATGAATGCAGAAAGAAGGTATGTAAGTTTCACATTCTGTGGAAAGCAAAAATTAATAAGCAATCATCTCAAAGAAAAAGGTTAAAATCTGTAAAGAGTTCATCCCAAACAATTGTGTGCACTTGGAAATGCATGTTTGTCACATCTAAGTGACTGTGGTTTGGATCAAAACGGAAATGCATTTTAAGAAGATAGAGCAGAAGTTGGAAAACAGCATAGAATTATATATTCCATGTATCTGAAAGAAAAAGAAACAAACACAAATGTAAATTAAGAATAGGCTATTAAGAAACAGATAGAAGCTAAAGAATTAGTGTAGATAATTGTTTCATAGAGAAGACAGGTCCAAAAATAGACTTTAACTGGTTTTGTTCCTGTTATCACAATTAAATCCTCATTAATGAAGTTGAAGTCTAGAAAGAAATGAAAATCCTTGCGATCTTATTTGATCGAAGATTGAAAATTACAGTCAGGTTTTTACTTGGATGTTTATGTTGCATAGAAAAATTAAGCCTGTAGAGAAGAATTGTGAGGTAAACACTAATGTGCAGGAACAATTTTCTTTTCTAGGAAATTTCATTCCAACATCATTTTTGCAGAACAGGTACCATTGCCTGCTTTGGTTTTCTTGCAGTGAAGTTAGCATCAGTGAATTGTAATCCTACAGACTGAAGCTCTTCATCATGACTGACAAATCCAGTATAAATATAGGAATCCTGTCCTATTTACTCTTCCAAAATAATTCATTGTTTGAGAGAAACAAGCTTTGTGATTAGAATTTTTCAGATGTTTTCCAAGATCATAAAAAGTAGGCAAATTCATCCTAATTTTCATGTTTCTCAATGTAGATGTGATTTTTAGGACTGCGTATCAGGATTTGTGATCTCAATCCTGCATTTGTAGCCATTGTGAATATACAAAAATTGTGTGTGTGTGTGTCTACATATATTTACATATATACACACCAGTGTGTGTATATATATGTGTACATATATTGTGTATATATACACACACACGGACACAATTAGAGGGTTGAAACCTATATAAGGATCATCAGTGACATTTCCAAAAGGTCTGAAGGAGAGGTGTTCAGTGCTAGTGACCTGGAAATGCGCGTTTATCCAGTTAAACACATCATAGTGTTTAAGTACAGTAAGTACATTACACTGCAGTATCTGACATAAATAAAATACATGCTTAAATTATTTGCTAGATCATAAAGTTCAACTGAAGAATGACCAGTTTCAATATCTTACACTGGCCCCGTGGCACCAATATTTCTGAGGTCCATCCTTAGTATAAGACATATTGTATTTGCATATACCTATTGCAATTTGAGAGAGAAAAATCACATTCTTATGACCCTGAAAAAGACAAATTAAAAGGATGTAAAAGTTTAGTCAGGATCACCTCCAGTTATAGAGATTATCCTTTTCAACGCTTTCAAATGAATTGGAACCATGTTTTAAATCATCCTGTCATCCCTGTGGTATTAATACAGGTTTAGCTACCCAGGTTGCCATTTTTATTAATGCTTTCAAATTTTACTTTGATTTGAAAAGCAACACAAATATTTCCTCATTATTCACCGTTCTTTCCATTCCTTAGATGTTGGAAAGTTTATTCCTGTCTTAAGTATCTTTGAAGAATGATTCTCTTCAACATCAGAAATGAAACAGCCTAGAAGCACAAGCAAGCTTTGACAAAGGAGATTTTCCTTTTTACTACCTATTTCATAAGCATTTCCTGCAACTTCTATGTGTTTCACTTCTTTTGTCCTACTGTGTGAACATTATCCCTCTGGTTAAAAATAACATCATGTTCACTTGACTCACCACTTTTCCTGTATTATGTCTGGCTTGTACTATCATTCAAAACCAAAAATGAACAAGCCCTGTGGCCAGCTTAGGGAAGCGTGCTTACTGCTCTCGAGCAAAGACTGAGAATGCTCTCCTGAAATTACAGAACACTTGAGTCCGAGGAAGAAAAAAGCAGAACACTGAAGCCTTAGCTTTACACATATGAGTAGTCTAAATGACTTGTGAGTTCCCAGTTCCACTCCCTCTAAGATCAGAAGGCTTAGAACTTCTGACATACCACATACCACAAAGCCAATCAGGCTCACCCAATAATTCCTGCATGAGGTGTGAAATATCAGACATTGAACAAAGAATACAAGTTTACATACTTTTACTGGAACAGTTAGACAATACAGGCCTTCCAGTCTAAACTTATGTTCTTTAGACTTTACCCTCTAGAGATATCATTTCTTGGTATATTAGAAAGCCACGAATTATTAGACAATTCTTTCTGATAGCTCTGACTTTTAATTTCAGATAAATAGAAAAAAGCTTCTTAACACTTTCCAGAATTCAAAACTTTCTGTAACTACTCATCATGTGCACATCAAAACTGACGCCACATTTTCATCACAGATACAGCAGTTCATGATGGAATCACAGAAGTGAGACTCCATACAAATAAGCATTTTATCACTTGCCTGAAAGGTCTTTAAAGAAGTATTGAACAAATAGAAGAGGGCCATAATGTCTCAAGATGAGTTTTTCTCTACCACATTAGGTTGCACTATGGTCTGGCAAGATTTGTAAAAACTGAATCTGCAATTCATACAAACATAAATACAACCTCACATGCATACTTGTAGAATGTTACATTCAGCTTACAGAAATGACCATGGAATTAAAGAAAGCTTTGCAAAGTTATTTCATTGTGTAAGTGAGGATGCGTGTTCCCAAATACTTCTCTACTGTATTTGTCCAGCATTAGTCTTTACTGCCCAATTTTGATTCAGCAGTAGATCACATGCTGGTGCAGTGTTATCCCATTCAATTCAAATCTGAGTTATGCAGATTTATTTCTTTGCTTTGTTACAAGGAAATTTTTGATTGACCTATAACCTGAAGAATGAACCTCAAAAATGCTAACAGGACTAAGGGTAAATTTTAATTTTTCAACAAGTTGAAAATTTTCAGAAGGCTGTGAAATTTCTTTTTGTGGTGAAGATACAGTAGGAGAAGAGCTGGGAGGAAGAAGCAGAGACAGAAACTGCAGATGACTCCACCTTTCCTCCCTAATTCTGCTTCCTCTCCCAAGGCAAGAACAGCATAGACACAAGTTTGGAGACAGTTAAGGGAACTACTATTCCATTTACTTACCTTACCTCACCCTTACATCACATCAGTAAGAAGTGATATTTATTCCACATGTTCATGCTCTGCAAGGGATGAAGGAACTTCTGTATCAGTTTCATATAAGAGGGATTATTCTTTGCATTTGAATTGTAGTTTTGTCTTCCCAGTGCATATACTGTATTGATTTTTATTGATCCCTAAGTAAAATCAGTTGTTGTCATTGTTGAAGGAAGAACACTGAGCTAGACAGAACTTCAGTCTCGTCTAATAGAGCATTTATCATGTTATTTTCTTCTCACTAGAAATTTTAAAAATGACAAATTTTGTAGTTCTAATCAGGGAGAAATGCATACCGTTCAAACACACTTACTTAGACAAGTGTCATGCTCAAAGATAAGGAGTAAATGACAGTAAAAATAATAAAATTAGCAATCACAACAAATAATTTATACAAATGCCAATCTATTCCCACTACCACATTCTAACCATATCATCTATGTTCCCATAACTGTCTGTGATCATCTCTAGTCTCTGATGCAGGAATATAATTACTGAGAAAACAGACCAAGTAAAGAAGGAAGTCAGTAGCAAATCTTAAACCGGAATATAGCACACTTGAAGACATCAGCCCCTAAAAGAACATTTCCTAACCAGCAGTGACAAAATGTGCAGGTTTTAGCTGAACTTTCTCCATTTTTCATTATTATTCTCAGTTGTGAAGATGAAAATTGGATAAAGTATTCCAGTAGCAGTCATGGCAGCAATGCACATGAGTATAAATGTCTTATACTTTATCTAAACATACTGATACTACATTAGTCTTTCTGAGTATTGCTTTAGAGGATGACCTGGGAGCCTCAGTTTAGTGTTTCCTGCCTGGAAAACACTGCTGACATTCCTGTTCTTTATGAATTCCTCAGTATTTGGCGATAATAAAAAAATCCATTGACTTATGACAGGTAACCAAGGATCTAGATGGTTTTGTATCAGGGACCTGTCTTATTATCACTTCATATACTTCTATACCACTTTCAAACTTCATCAGTTATGACTTGGTGAGCCTCTTCCAAGCTGTGACAATTAAATAACACATAAGTCAAGGAGTAATTACTTCGTTTCCTCTCTAGAAATACAGCAACTTTGCGGTATTTTTTTTTCCAGACCAATTACCTTGTTATTTACTGTATCCTATATTCATAGAATCACAGAATCACAGAATCATAGAATACCAGATTGGAAGGGATCACAAGGATCATCTAGTCCAACCTCTCAAGGTAAAAGTATAGTTTAAGTGAGTTGAGTCAGCACCCTGTCAAGCTGAGTCTTAAAACTGACCAGTGTAGGGGAATTTACCACTTCCCCTGGGAGATTATTCCAATGTCTGATCTCATGGTAAAAATATTTCTTCTGGAATTCAATTGGAATCTCTCGAGAAGCAGCTTGTGTCCATTACCTCTTGTATTTTCCATGTGACTCCTTGTGAAAAAGGAGTCTCCATCTTCTTGGTAGCCACATGGATTTTGTGTTATTCTTCTCTCTAAATCAAAATGTTGTCAGACAAAAGATAATAACTTATGGAAATGTAACATTGATCCTGCTGTCTTCTTCAAGCAAACCCAAATTCTTCCAAAACAGGATGTCTAGCTTCTCATGTCATAGTGGGCTAGTATGTATAGCAATTACTTTTTTTTTTTCTACCACATCTTTTTTCTGTTAATCCTTCTGGATTCTGTATACTACCCTCCTTTAATTTTTCTGTCACTATATCCAGAAGTAAGCATCTAGTTTCTGATAGGGTTGGTTCTGACATACCTTCCTCCCAAATACAAAATAGGTGTAGTTATAGAATATTTTAGTTTTCTGTATGTTATTACTGACATTTTTCTATTTCCATTCAATGTTATATTACAGGAGTATAATACTATACTAGTACTACTATGAAAATTCTTTACTCATAACCAGTTTTTCAAAGATCTCTGTGGTTTGTTTTGATTTTTTTTCTTCTTTTAATAATTTTCTATAATCTAGTTCTTTTCTGCTATATTCAATGTTATAATTTTCATTTTCTTCTCTTGGTTTGTCATTAATTTTCTTCAGTTTCTATTTTTAACTAATACGTAATTTAAAAAATAAGTGTTGTCAACTTTTTCTGTTTATATAGTAAAATGTTCTTAATGTGATTCCTAAAGTAATTTACATTTTCCTGTTCAGTACTTTTCCTCTATATCATTTAGCTCATAGTTCTTTTTCATATCTAATATGAAAGTTTCCTATGCCTTGGGCAGCCTCTTTTGACTAGTAAAGACCTATTTTATAATATTTAGAAATTCTAGTTCTATTTAACTATTGGTAAACTTTCTAGCAAGCCTCTCAGATTGAAGTCCCGTTTGACAGCATAGGTGTTTGGTTTTTTTCCTGAACATAACAAGTATGACCCTAGGGAGCCAATCATCTTTGTTCAGCCTCACTTGGAAAAAGGCCCTTTTCATAAAATGTCACCTGACTTTGTTTTCATCCACTTACATAGACCTTTACCACCGATGCTGGCATTCTAGTTATAAGAATCATACCATCAAGCTTCATTAACGTCAGATTTGTCAAATATGTACTCATAAATTAGTAACTTCTTAGGCTTTGGCTTACAGTCACTCCAAGAATTCCAATGATGAATTATGGTTCCAGTTCCTATCATCTCTCTGTATTGAAATTTTGAACTAAATCTATCATCTTTCAATTTTGTATTTTGTTTCAGTGTCTTCTAACTCAATAAAACAATTACATATGAAACCATAGCTGGGCCCTGGGCAGTAATATTGTGTCACTCCTTACCTATGTGATAATGGACCTCTCACTGGGCTTGCCCAGTACTCTGAGCCCACGACTCTTCCTTTCTCTCTGTTGCCCTGAAGCCATATGTGATTTCAAGACTGCTAGTTACACTAATCACTTTTTTTTTTTGCTGTGCTGCCTACACAGCTCAATACTAAAAGCTTAAGAAGCATTGCTTCCTACTTCTTCTACCACACCAGCATCAGAAACTGTGCTAAATGTGTATAAGTAGACTCTTAAAGATATGTCTTCTTCAGTCTATTTTGTCCAAAAGTACCTTTCCTTGCTTTCATATTTGTTTTGAAGCCTGAAGTTACCCTTTTCACACTGTAGCCTGTACATAAACTTTCATAGGCGAAATCTGTCTATTAGCAGCCTATTTTTACCTTTCGGGATTGATTCAATCAAATAGACATTTGCTTAGCAATTGCACTCTATCCTGTGAAGTCTGTGAAATCAGAATGACAGTTTTCAACCAGAGCAGAAGAGAATTCGATGAACCGATTAAATAATCCTGAGCATAGATATTCATTTGATAAACTGTTAACTATATCAGTAAGTGGGCACAACAATACTTTTTCTTGTACCTTGCCAGTCTGTCTTATGAATTTTATCATAAAACCTTAAATAATGACACAGTATGTAATTTTCTTTTATCTATCCATCTATATATGGTATAATAATTAGCATTGCACTTATATGAAAATTAAGCCAAATAAAAATTTGCCAATACTCTTATATTTATATCTAGTCATTTTCCTCAGGATGATGGTGGAACCTTTACTGATTGTACAGATTGCCTGCTTGTTCAATACTGAATGCTATCCTCTCTTTTAGCTAACTAATATTACAAGGGATTTGTTCATGCTGAAGACATGGAAAACATTCCTGATGAAATATCACCATTTAAAATATTAGCTGCAAATGGTTTTGGTGATATCATAGTTCTAATATTCTGTCTTCTGTAGCAGCAGCGATCTCTAAAAAGGATGACTTGACATCATGGCCTGCTGGAAAAAGTGGTGTCTAGATTACTATGTCACCTACTTATATCAGAAATTCCCCATCAATGTCTGCTTTAAATAAAAAAATGCTGTCCTTTAAACATTCTATACCAAGTTATGGAAACAGTTTGTGATGAAAAAAAAAATCCTCTAAAGCTGTAAAGAAAGAAAACTTACTGAATAGGTATTAAGATACATTAAGGTATCTTAATAGGTATTAAGACAACATGTGCATTAGAGCCTGACATTAGGGTAACGGATCAGATCAGGCGATCAGATCCAGTCAGTGTGGGTTAAGGAAGGGCAGGTTCTGCTTGACTAACCTGATGTCCTTCTATGACAAGGTGACCTGCTTAGTGAATGAGGGAAAGGCTGTGGACATTGTCTCCCTGGACTTTAGTAAGGCCTTTGACACTGTTTCCCACAGCGTTCTTCTGGAGAAGTTGACAGCCCACGGCTTGGACGGGCATACGCTTTGCTGGGCAAAACACTGGCTGAGTGGCTGGGCCGAAAGAGTTGTGGTGAATGGAGTTAAATCCAGCTGGTGGCCAGTCACAAGTGGTGTTCCTCATGTCTCAGTACTGGGACCACTTCTGTTTAATGTCTTGATCAATGATATGGACGAGAGAGCTGAGTGCAGATCACATTATGTCAAGTGGGAGTATTGTTCTGCCTGATGATGGACAGGCTCTTCACAAGGATCTGGACAGGCTGGATCAATGAACCGAGGCCAATTGCATGAGGTTCAACAAGGCCAAGTGCCACGTCCTGCACTTGGGTCATAACAACCCCATGCAGCACTACAGGCCTGAGGAGGAGTGGCTGGAAAGCTGCCCAGAGGAAAAGGGCCTGAGGGTGTTGGTTGACAATCAGCTGAATATGAGCCAGCAGTGTGCCCAGGCAGCCAAAAAGGCCAATGGCATCCAGGCCTGCATCAGGAATAGTGTGACCAGCAGGAGCACGGAAGTGATCCTTCCCCTGTACTCGGCACTGGCGAAGCTGCACCTCGAATCTTATGTTCAGTTTTGAGCCCCACACTACAAGAAAGACATTGAGATGCTGGAGCATGCCCAGAGAAGGGCAAAGAAGCTGGTGAAGGGTTTAGAGCAAAAGTCTTATGAGGAGCAGCTGACGGAGCTGGGCTTGTTGAAGTCTGGGGAAAAGGATACTGAGGGGAGACCTTATCACTCTCTACAACTACTTGAAAGGAGGTTGTATCAAGATGGGGTTGGTCTCTTCTCCCTGGTAGCTAGCAATAGGACAAGGGGTAATGGCCTCAATTTGTGCCAGGGGATGTTTAGGTTGAATATGAGGAGGAATTTCTTTACTGAAAGCGTTGTCAAGCACTGGAGCAGGCTGCCCAGGGCAGTGGTTGAGCAACCATCCCTGGAGGTGTTTGAAAGACTAGTAGATGTCATGCTTAGGGAGATGGTCTATTGGCAGACTTAGGGCTGGTTTGATGGTTGGACTCAGTGGTCTTAACAGTCTTTTCCAAACAAAACCATTCTATGATTCTGTGAAAATATAAAATGGTTTCCAGGAGCACAGAAGCTGCTATCCTTCATTACCAGAGAAGATATATACATCTCATGACATCTGAAAAAAGAAACATGGATTTTCAGTGACCCATAATATGTTAGAATCATTTAAAAAACAAACAAACAAAAAACACAAACAAAAATCACTGCTTTTCTTACTGTCAAGCATAGCACCAAAGGCTGAACTTAAACAAGCCAGGCCTTGATCCAGGAAGATCCTTTCAAATTTTGATTAGTATAAACATGCCCATTGTTTAACTGGTGTTACGTCTGTCTACTTTTTTTTTATATACTGGAGGAGTTGATTGTGTGAGCTTAATTGGATTTCTGTGGCTTACAATGAATTTTTGTACAATGGTAGAAAAAAAAGTTTGCCTTTTCATATGAGGTCTGTCAACTGCTCTCATTTGGAGGGGATAAAATGTGAAATAGAACAAACTCTTCCCATCAGTAAATGGCAGTCATGTTGTATGAGATGACAGGATCCCACAGTTCTTCATAATATAAAAACAGAGAATTGCCCATCTTCATCAAATTAGTAGGAAATTTCTACTGTTCTATTCCTAATTGAATCGTGCTTATCCTCCAGTCTAGGTGATCCTGCTCTGACAGGGGGGTTGGACTAGATGATCTTTCAAGGTCCCTTCCAACTCCTAGTATTCTGTGATTCTGTGATTCCAGAGACAGGAATTTTAAATGACTTCTGGAGAAGAAATCAGAGAAGCTTATGATAAGTACACTTTTTAAATAAATAACTACACTATCTCCATTTGCACTTTCTCTTAAACAAAAATGCACACAAATAATCACCAAATTCACAATCCTTCTAGAAATCTGGATTGTAATAACTGAAATTCACTTACAATCAATGTCAATGTTATTAGATTATGTATTCCTTTTCGTCTGTTCCAGTTGACTGGATTGTTGAGTTAGTGCATAGAAAATATACTTAGGTTTGCTTTAAAGGACCATGGATTACCAAGCAACGGAGTCATTAAAATACTAAAAAAATAAAAAAATACAATTGACATAGCATTAATCTTGGAGAAAAACTATCAAATTTATTTGGCCAGAGGCACTTACCACATGTATTTTTAAAAACCATTAGCACTGGTTCTTGGCCTATTTATAAATCAGCCAGATAGGAAAGAAGACAAGAAAAGAAACTTTATGTGTGGAAATGGAGTTCAGAAGACACACTGTATCTAGTAGAGACTGAATCTACTATGAAACAGTAATCTTATCCATATGAGGGCCAAATATATAGGAAAGGGGAAAAACAACAATTTCAGCTCTTCCGCAGAGGGGGACAAAAGTTGAAGACATTTTATAGGACTGGAGGACAAAACAATTCTACTGTGTAAGAAGGAAGGAAATAAAGGAGAGGTTTGTAACAGACTGTCCATGATCCTGTCTTACAGGACTATATTTATACAAAAGCCCAGCAACATGCATAAATACAGGTTCAATAAATAATTTCAGATTTTAAAGCTATTATTTTCCAACCTTTTTTTTTGATCCTATCAAACTCTATACAATATCATATTGGTCTTTGCTGATGAATTTGCGAAGGTCCCTTACGAGAACTATCACTAGTAGTATGTTTAGTGTCAGAAAGATAGAGACTATCCTTACATCAACCCTCATAGGATCCTGATGGTACAACAGTCATAAGGAAACAGAAACAAATGACATTTACAGTTAAAATGAGAGACATGGACAATCACTAAAAAGAATATTTTCTAAATGGTACCTTTCTTTTCCAGTAACTTAATAGCCAAGATCATACTGAGGATAATCCCAGGTTTGAAGACAATTTTCTGCTGAATAAAAAGATAAGAATGAAATACCACATATAGCCAGATAATAAAAAGTGTCTGTAGAAACGACTTATCTATCAGTAATCCAATTACTTGTTGCTTGGAGAACTTCAATCTGTTAATTATCTCCATTCATTCCGAGTCACTTCTTTGTTACTAAAATTCGTTAAAGGTCCATTCAAGTCTCTGAAACTATTTAATATCTTTTGTGTCCAAAAAACTACAGTGTCATTGACCTTTCAAATAGAAAATGTAGAGTTATGTCTTTGGATATGTTGGGTTGGCCAAAAAGTCATTGGATTTTTTTCTGGGTAAATGAAAGATGAACTTCTCGTGGGAAACAAAAATTGTATTAAACAATATACTATCCATTTTGTTCAATTACCTTTTGCCATCTTTCAAGCAACTTCATGATTCTGCATTAAAAAAATATTTTTTCAGAATAAAAAAGTTTCAAGAACAATTTGATATGCTCATCAGCAGTGCAGGTTTACCATTCAAGGGATCTTATAAAGAATTAAACAAATGGTAGTCTGATGGTGCCAGGTCTGACTCATATGGTGGATGTGGTAACACATTCCCATCCAAGATTCAACAATTTTTGATGAGTGACCCAACTTGTATGTGGTCTGGCATTTTCATGGAAAAATACAACACTTTTGTGATTCACCAATTCTGGACACTTCTGTTTGATGGCATAATTTAATTTATCCAGTTGACAACAGTACACGTTCAAATTAATGGCTTGGTTCCTTGTAAGCAATGCATAATGCACAATACTTTTGAAATCCTACTAGACTGACAGCTTGACCTTCCTTTGGTGAATATCTGCTTTTCAAGTGCTTTGAGCTGGTTCATTACACTTACTGCATGATCTTTTTTGTTCTTTGTTGTTGTAGATGATGCATTTTTCATTGCCTGCTATCATCCATTTCAAAAATGGATTGTTTTCTTCATGTTTCAAGAGAGAATCACAGATGTCAATGAGCTTCATGAGGTGAATTTCTTCGAGCTCATATAGTCTCCAAATATCAAGCTTCCTGACATATCCAAGTTGTTTTAAATGGTTTTCAGTGCTTGACTGTGATATGTGAAGGTTATCAGCAGTCTCTCGTGTTGTTAAATGTTGATAGGATTAGATCAATGCCTTTATTTTTTTGTTACCCACCTCAATTGGCCTTCCTGAGCGTGGTGCATCTTTAACATCAAAATCTCCAGACTGAAATTTAGCAAACCAATTCTGACACTGTCCTAGTTTTAAGTCATCTTAACCATACACATCACATCACTTCTTATGAGCTTGCACAGTGTTTTTTTCCATTTTCTGAATACAGCAAAATATGATGAAAATGTTTCTTTTGATTTTTCATTTTGAAATCAACGCCAAATAAATAATTGTTAAAATAGTAATGTACTTTCTTTTTCTAAAGCAAGCTTGATCTGTCAGCTTTCAAGTTGCATAGTGAATTTTTGGTTTCAAATGAAGTTATTTATATTTCAAGATTTGTATGTCCATCTCTTAGAAAACTGCAATTACTTTTTGGGCAACTCAATATTTATTTATTTTGCATTGTAGTCAAGTAAGATGGAACACAATACATGATCCACCATGTTTCTACTGTTTTATCAGTATTTAAAAGCTTCTTTATGTATTTTTATGATTTCTAATATCAGCCGGAGATTAACAGCAGTTTGATGCCCATCTACCTAAATACTTGATAAAAATAAATACTAGAATCCACATACAATCAGAGCTTTTTGCTTTTATTACATTAACCCTTCATAATGGTTGTAATGGTAATTAGTGTGTATTGAGAACAGTGCAATTTTCGTGTTAAATATTTTCTGAGAGTGTGTATCCACATAACTATTTAAAAATTTAGATTTCATTGGAGGCATTCTAACAGACACCCAATATGAAAACTGGACTCCTAAGACAACAGTCACCATTAGGACTTAAACACAAAGTAAAATTAGCCATCCTGATGACCAGAGGAACAGTAAGGTCTTTATTGCAACATGACAATTAGGAGTAATAATTAGGCATAAAAGATATAATAAATTAATTCTCCCAAAATAGCAAACAAAGCAGCTTTGTTGGAAATATTAAGGTCTGGGAAATGCCCATATGTGTCCTGTCAAAGGTTAAGAGAATACTCAACTGAGACTAGAAGATGCTATCTCTATCTGGGATTCAAGAGCTGAAACGAAATCAGTCCTTTTGACTTCGACAAGAAAAGCAGAAACAGATGTCTTTCTTTTGTTTAATAGTTAACACAGTCATCAAGGATGAGGAAAATCAGGGTATTTATATGGCAATATATATATGTAGCATATATGTGTATATCATATATGCATTTTATTTTCAAAGCATGTATTAATGTTTTTGCTGTGTTTCAGAAGCATATGCAAATCAATGTCTCTTTCAAGGTTATGTTTGGAAACTTGTCACCTGTGAATACCTATTAACTCAAAATGGTTCATCTTAAACTGAGAAAAACCACTCATTATACAGTTGTTAGCATGGTTTTCTGAGAAGTGCGATGTTATAATCAAATTTATTTCAGTACAGAAAGACAGATCTGAAATTAATTTGTTCATAATCTACATGATTATTCTAACCACTTGGATAGATATTGCATAAAAAGGTGGGTACCAACTATTTTATCTTCATCTGCGTGTTCTGAGGACACTTGTCTTTTGAGAAGGTAGTCTCAGTAGTATCCATGGAACAGCTTAACTCACTGAAGCCAAAAAAACCTTCTACCACATAGACACGGAGAAATTTTACCCACAAAGTACTCTGCAATCCTGAAAATACATTTTAGTACATTTTAGTCATTAACTTCTTCATATGCTCTAACATTTATACACCTGGAATTGAATAAGCAATATAACCTACTCTGTAGTTAGAGACTAGGAACAATAGTGGTACTGATACTTTCTAACAAAGTAACTTAGAAAAAAATTATTATGGCAAAACAGACTTCTTCAGTACTTAATTCTGTTACATCCAAGTCTTTATAAAAGCCCTGACCCTGATGTTTCGGAGGGATCTGGAATATTTTAGCCAATTTGTTTCACCTACTGTAGGCTATATTTGAAATAGAGAAAGCCGAGTGACCACACTCCATATCTCAATAAAATATATCACAGTATGTTACAGGATAAGTGAAGCCAAAATGACTAACACAAGTTTTACTTTTAGGACACTGCAGAAATATGTGATTTCCCCTTTTTTTGCCAGTTTGCCTTCTTTACCTTAACTGACACAGGATAAGTGGCTCCACAATGCTCTCTCTTCTTTGGTGTGAACTTTCAGGTAAGGTCCTGTCTACAGTCCTTCTTTTAATAAATTGCTAGACTGTTTTCATAGAATCATAGAATACCAGGTTGGAAGGGACCACAAGGATCATCTAGTCCAACCTCTCAAGGTAAAAGTAGTTTAAACGAGATGAGTCAGCACCCTGTCAAGCTGACGCTTAAAACTGACCAGTGTAGGGGAATTTACCACTTCCTCTGGGAGATTATTCCAATGTCTGATTGATCTATGATTAAAAAAATGTCTTCTGGAGTTCAGTTGGAATCTCTCCAGAAGCAACTTGTGTCCATTACCCCTCGTCTTTTCCATGTGACTCCTTGTGAAAAGGGAGTCACCATCTTCTTGGTAGCCACCCTTTACATACTGGTACATGGTGATAAGGTTCTCTCTAAGCCTTCTCTTCCCAAGGCTGAACAGGCCCAGTTTTCTCAGCCTTTCTTCATACGGCAGGTCTTCCATTCCTCTTCCATTCCATTCCTTGTGGCCCTTCTCTGGACCCCTTCCAATCTGTCCGCATCTTTTTTGTATAGCAGGGACCAAAACTGGTCACAGTACTCAAGGTGTGGTCTGACCAGTGCCGAGTAGAGAGAGATAATGACTTCTTTATCTCTGCTGGTGATGCCCTTTTTAATGCAACCCAGCATCCTGTTGGATTTCTTTACAGTTGCAACACACTGTTCACTCATGTTGAGCTTGTCATTCACCAAGACCCCCAGGTCCCTTCTCACAGTGTTGCTCTCAAGCCAGATGGAACCCAGTCTCAGCTACATTCTTGGATTATGTATTCACAGATGCAAGACCTTACATTTGTCTGTGTTGAACTTCATACAGTTCCTACTAGCCCACTCGTACAGTCTGTCCAGGTATTCCTGGAGTGTGGTTCTCCCTTCTGGAGTGTCAACTACCCAACTCATTTTGGTGTCAGCAAACTTCATCAGGGAACTCCTGACTCCAACATCCAGATCACTAATGAAGATATTAAATAGTGTTGGACCCAATATTGATCCCTGAGGGACCCCACTTGTGAATCGTTGCCAATTAGAGAATGAACTATTTACTACCACTCTCTGGGTACAGCCCATCAGTCAGTTCCCCACCCACCACACAGACCACTTATCTAGGTTGTACTTTGTCAGTTTTCAAGGAGGAAATTGTTGTAATAAGTTATTGGATGTGGAAACTCACTGAATATTGTACTGCCTTCAGGAGCCCAGAAGAGAAACATTTCAGTGTGAATTTTGATTTTATTACAGAAAAACCTTTAGAAAAATGTTTCCAGCTATGCATTCAGTACTACATTGCCTGACCTTTCCAAGATCACTGTTGAAGGTTTTCAGATTGGTACCTTAGATTCATCAAATATTCAGTCTACTAGAAAGATATTACTTTCCTCCAATTTTCATGTGAATTTAACCATTGAGAAAAGTATGTCTTTGACTGTTTGGAGATTACAGTCTTTTTTTCCAATAGACAAGAGCGATATGAGTAACAACAGTTGAAATAATTCATTCTTAATAATCCTTACCAGTATCACTGTAGCCTATATAGGACAATATATGTGACTTCCCCCACACTTCCAGGAGAGTAGCCAGATTTGCACAGACATCATGGAAAAACAATTTGGCCACCAAATCTTTATGACCAATAAGTGTGAAAGACCAAACATTCAGCATGACTAGGAGACCACAAATCACATCTGTAGCCATAAAACTCAAGAAAAAAATTCCAACTATAATTACTAAAGAACTAAACTAAAAGAACAAAATAGACCTTCTTCCCCTAATATTCTTCTGCTTACACATTGAAGAAAACATTTGATCTGCAACCTTTGGAACATACTGAAAAACTCCATATGCTTCCATTAGCTATCTTTACATATTCACAGAATTAATCTCCCTTTGTGTGCAAAGCTACTGATTACCTCTGACAGTGATTTCCACTAGAACCTGAGAAAACATCCAACCAACTACATACTCAATCTTTCCTGCAACAAAGTCACATAAAATGCTAGAGAATTTTAAAATTAATTTAACTACCCCAGAGGTGCATTCATACTACATTGACAGCCACAAAGATGCCTTTCTAGGACTCTTGTGTTACTATAAGTTAGGAGGCACAGCTTACATTTTTCACTTACACTGTGGTTTGACAAATATGATAATGGATCCTATTCCAGTGTTTATGAGAAACCTATGTATCTTACAGCTTTGGTTGCATAACAGGCAGTTACAAGCTGTTAGTGTGAGCTGCACAGAATAAACTCATGCAGTTAGATGGCTTACTTTAAAAAGTAAAGAATTTATGTGTAAGAAATGCTTCCTTAATATTGGGGAATTGCTAATACTAAGATGGAAAAATGTTTAGTGAGGGCATTATACTGATATGAGAAAAATATACTAAACTTAGCTCCTTGAAAAGGACGTATTTTTCCAATAGCTGATCAAATCAAATCTATTTCAAAATGTATTAGTCAGATTTCTTGGAAACCTATAATTAGTGAGCCATTAGTTGGGTCATAATTTTCATATGCAAAATCTGATGCTAAATAGTTTTCTTTTCTTACATTTACTATTTTTCTTTTAAGTCATGCTAGGGAAAACAAAATGAAATAAAGCAGTGTATGTGAAATAAAAGGTCACTAGAGTTTCAGCTCATTATTTTCAGTGCTGAGACAAAAACATGGAGAGTGCAATTACCAAATGGACACGTATATATCTATTTAGGAATAAGGAAATGAATTCACAGGGTGGCAGTGTCAGCCAATAAACCATAGAAAGAAAACCCTATTTATCCTCTTCCAGTTCCACCACAGTCCCAAATTCTGTGAACCATCCATTTCTGTGTGCATGGCTAATAGCTGCAGAACAGAGATCTGATATCAAACTCACTGTAGGTTAAAGGATGGTAATTAGCTCTGAGGTGAGCATGAAAAAGAGGGCAATGCAAGGTGTGTAAGGAGAGTTACTGTACATAAAGTGCCAGTGTGAATTTGTTTAAGCTCTATACCTTTAAAGAATGTCAGTCTGAACTTTCTTCATTTGTGCTGTTGTCTTTGAAAGATCCAGTGATGAAGCCTGACAGCCTCATACCAAGTTACTGGACTGAAACTGTCCACTAAAGACAGCACAAGTGAAAAAAGAAAGCAAAGTAAAAATCCAAATAAAGAATAATGAACTTGTCATGTTAAAAAATATCTCTGGGAATCAATCAAGTTGAATGTTCAGTATTAAATTGCTGATAGATCATATTATCCATGTCAGTTTATTATCAAGAGTACAGCATCAAAGGCATGCACACATCTACTAGTAAATATTACAAAAGATAAAAGGACTCTGCAGTTATCATTACAACTTGGAAACTTAACAGGGAAATGTTGGTTGGGCATTTCGTAAACTCCTAGGCCCATATCAGTGAAAATGCGTTCTTAACTTAGGGTAGATCAGGAAACCCTTTAGTTTTGCCTGTGCTCAGTTTCAAAGGTCCAAGGTCCTTCAAGTTTTACTTCTGAGCATGCAGAGAAAGGCTCTAAGCTAAGGAGTTCATACCTAAGTCTAGAAAGGTCACATCTACTTAACTGTTAACAAATGCTGTCCCCTGATCATGACCAAGAAATGTTTGACCTTGCTTGTACAGGTCTAACACTCCTCAGAGAATGTGTTAAGGCCTGTTCCCATATAGTAATTTGCATGCAGAAGCATCATTTTGGGAACAACATGAAAGTTTAATAATAATGAGTTACACCACTTGACTTAGGACCAGTGAACAATTTCTAGACTAAGCTCAAGAAGTCTTCAAATCTAGAGCCTAGTGATTAAGATTTCTTTCTAGAAGACAGATTTTAAACCAGTTAGGTTAAGAGAATAACTGAATTTTGACCTTTTTCTGTTTGACAATTGTTGCAATGACTATTATGATAAGAAAGATCAGAGAACATCACCACCACCTACAATCGGAGAGATTAATTTTTTTCTGGCTATAAATGGTTCCTGACTGTACACCAGAAGTAGAATAACATTTTTCCTGCAATTGCAAATTCCTCAGCTCTGGGGCACAAGGGTAAAAGGAGGTAGGATCCTAGACATTTCTACCTTTGAATAAGTTCAAAAGGTTATGAGGCATCTTGCTCAAAGTTGAGTATATCAGTATATATAGAGACACTTAATTCTCTCTTTGTACTGTACTGAGAGTGGAGGCATACTGCTACTCTTGGACTCCAAAAATTCCCTAGGAGACACAAGGCCTGAGTGACACTTTACTCAAAGTCTAGTCCAAAGTATTTCAAATGCATTGAAACTTTACTAAATACTGGGTTAGCTTTGAATTTAGTTGTGTAGGAATTCACTCAAATTCACTCATTTTGCAACCAGTATATTTCTCTTGTAAAAAAGGCATAAGATCTATAAATATAACAAGGGAAAAAGAATAACATGCTTCGAGATTTTAATTAATCTTAGTCTAATATTGGAGAGTAGCATATATGTATTCATTTTAGATTTATAAAAAGCACACACTGGATGCAGTGATATAATTTACTTAACTGAAAAACAAACTTAGTATGAAGCCCACCCCAAGCCTTTTCTTCTCACTATTTTACCTCTGATACAGGAAGAAGATCAAAATTATATATGAGATTTACACCATGTATTGAATATGAGTATTAACACACTCGGGCTTCCTTCAGACCAACTGGAAATGCTAATTCCAGTATTAGTGACTCTAAAGCAGGATACTTATCAATTTCCACATACTTTCCTGGGATTAACTCATAGATTTATTCTATCACTATGTAGGAAAGAAGCAAATAAATTATGCTTCAGTGAAACTGGGCTAGCATAAGCAAAACATGAGCAAGAGCCAGGACATACCTTATTTTCTACTTGCAATTCAAGGCTACAGTCCCTCAAACTTTGCAGTCTAAGGAATATGTTTCTGCATTATCTGTGTTTCTGCAGTAGCTGTCTCTAGAGATGCTTATAAATGTGATATATGAGCTCATAAGGTGGCTGCCTCAGATCCTGTGCAGTTTAGGATCAGTGGAAATGTTGCATAAAGCAGACATAGCAAGAATTTGGCAGTCATCTGCATGCAAATAATTTCTAAGAAGAGGGTCAGAGGTATAAAGTAGAACAAAGTTATTGGATCATATGCTCCAACTTAGTGAGTTCTCTGTCCCAGTAACCTTCCGCACTCAGATTGCTGAACTGTATAAGAGTAGTGCTTCTATAAGGCAAAAGGAAATTTTTAATACAAATACAATAAATGCAGGTTATTTCAACATGACTAAATTTAACATGACAGGGCATGTTGGCAAACACAGAGAACCAGCTGTCAGCACTGAGGGCTGACATGGTTATTCTCTGTTCAGGTAATTATCCAGGTTGGTTCATAGCTATATTGCAGTCTAATTGTAGGAGAAGCTGTATGATCACTTCTTTCACTGATCATTTGGCTCTCTGGATCAAATCTCACTTTCAAAAGCAAAATTCTCTCATTTGTATAAATTCAAAGCTTTTACTTACAGAGGTGAACCCTGGGACTACTCTTCTAATTTTCATTCATAATTTTAATGCAGAAGTTCTCTTTTCTTTACTCTTAAGACTATAACTTAGTTTCAGGTAAACAATATCATATGTGGTATAAGTGCAGATTAGACTGCCTCCTAGAGCTCTGAATGCTCTGAAAGCCTTAGGTTCTGGGAAGAGAGAGATATTGTAATTTCTTTTTTTAGTGTAGGATCTGTGTAGCTCCAAACACAGCAATCTTGTCTAAGAGTTTGTTCACAATTGGCATAGTACATAACAGGCTCTTGAAATCTGATAGCAATTGGAAAGTTTTACTCAATTGGCTCAAATGTGTTATCAATAGGCAACCCAACCCACATAGCCCATTCTTCTGTTCCTACTGAGAAGCAATGGAAATTTCATGAGAAACTCTATTAATGAAGCTAGATAATAGCAAGTGCTACTTCTGAATAAAAACCAAAAAGTTCTCACAAAAGCCAATTGTATCCATACACTTTGGATAGAGTCGTGTCATACATGTTGATCATGTGGAACCATTACACTGAAAGACACAGATTTTTCTTAGATTCTTTGGGCTTTAAGTAATTACTTTGCAGTTTCAGATTTCTGCCATTTTGTATGGGTTTCAAAACAATACTGATTATGTTATTTAGTCTGGGAAGTACTGGGAAGTAAAATAAATGGGAATATACTGTGCTACCACTTTAAAGAGAAGTACTTACAAGACATTTTCTAAAAGAATTATGAAAATCTGAATGTTCAGCAGAAAGGTTACTGTTGCATCTGATTTTGCCCATGCAAAGAAATGCTACTGAGGCATCATGAAAGTTTGTGTTTGTCCTTAATAATCTAAGGAAAGGCTTTATTCTGTACACTTGTGTTGAACTTCTCTCTAGTGTGGCACTGCATCACACATAAAGTTTTTATCTGTTGAATTCATAATATAAAAATCTATTTATAGCACATAATAATGGGCATATTTTATTTCCAATTAAGATTACTCAACTGTTGACACCCACCAAGATTTCTACTGTGCTTTTAATTTATCATTGCTTACTTTAATGCGTCCAGTTTAATCACAAAAACACCAGGAATCAGGTCATTATAACCAGTGTTGTACTGAACTAATTTAATCTTCTTGGGTGGGGGAGAGGATGTGAGAGAACCTTTTAGATTCAAAGTACTTGGACTTTTCTTTTTACAACATTACTTAGCATATCTCATTTTATTTCAAAACTGCTTAAAACAATTAAAACAATGAGGCTGCCATACTAGTTTGACTACCTTGACTCCAAAAACACGTAAACTCTCCATCCAGAACCATACAATGTAGAGATAGATATTACAAAGAGTAAGACTTGATTTCATATAGCACTGATCAACAACAGAAAGAATGTAAAATCAGTTCCCTTTTAAGTCTCAGCTCAGACTTAAACTTTGATATTTCCTTAAATTACCATATTTTATTTCACACTTTTGCACATTTCAAAATAGCAATTTTCCAATGTCTATATATTTTTGTGCAAGAGCAACCCAGATCTAGGGAATACAAAAGATTGGGACTGAAGTTTTCTGACAAAGCTGCCTCAGGAGTATAGGAAAGTTATTTTAGAAACTGCTCCAAGCCAAGACCAAAATGCTGTGTTGAAATAATAGACAACTACAGGTAAGAATTATTACTGCTTGTGATATATAGAAGTGAGAGAGAGTGAGTTCTGACATCACAAATACATAAAGTGCTAAGACTGCAGTGAATCACAGTAAGAGCTGAAGGATTCTCTCTCGCAATCTTATGATACAAAGGCATTTCCAGGACTGAAATATCATGGTTAAAATATACCTAAAAGTGGACACTATTTAGGTTTAAAACTTTGCTTCTTGTTCGATTAGCTTCAAATATTTCACTCAAGGAAACAGAAGGCACAGGCTTATTTTCTTGGTAAGGGTTGTTTTGCATCATACAGTAGAGATCTATTAATATATTTCTATTCTAGAAAGCTCTTGAGTTAGATTCTAATAGTATTTGTTCTACCTTTGTGCATGAAATAAGAGAAAGTTTGTTTCCCTTCTAGACCACAAGGCCATGTACAATTAATACTGGGGACAGTTAAAGCAATAGATAGTAGTCATTTAAAGCTACATTATTGCTGAGTCCTGTTAGACCTGTCTAGTTTTCAGCCCAATCTTGGTTATGTAAAATTTGGTATTAAACTGAAATAATACTTCATTTCTAGAGAAATACATAGTAAGACTGGGCTTAAATAAACTAACTGGGCTACTCTGGTCCCACCATGATGCCTTTGAAAATGTGACCTCTGACTGTGGGATGGGATGTAAGAATTGGATATTCTTTGTGATCCTTCTATCTCTAGCATAGAAGATGATGCTTTCTGTAAAATAAAAAAGTTAAAACTTGCTCCCCATTCGTGTTCATTTGTGAATTGAAAATGGATTGTATTTTTATGGCTACTGAAATGTACCTACACTTGAAAAATGTTCTCACTGCAGTGTGCAGTATTGTTTTCCTGACAATGTTATGAACTCTTGGCATGTCAAATAGTCAGAGAGTGACACTGGTGCATGTAAAACAACTTTGATGAAATTAACATTCCATCCTCTCCATACCTTTATTCCTCCACTTTCTAGAAGTCCAGGGACCTATCCAAAATCCACAGGGTTGAATTCTTTGTATGTAGCATCTTTGAAATATTGTGCAGTTGTGGCAGATTGGTTTCTGATCCTTCAACACTGAGCCCCAGAACTAAATTAAACACCCCAGCAGCCTTCATGCAGCTCTTGGTATGTGGAAAGCTCAGTGGAAAGAACACTGTGGTTGAACACAGAAGATGGAGGTTTCATCCCTCTTCTTGTGCTTGCTTTGTGGTTTTCCAGGATATAGGACTCAGCTTCACAAAGTGCCTTGTTATGTTTGATGGATTACTGCTATAGCCTGATACTGTTCTAGAGTTTCTGTTTTCCCATTCATAAAACAAGGATTATCTTACCTAGCATTTTAGTAAAGTGTACGGACATTTTTTTGATGAAAAGCTTCAAATAACATGTAGCTATTATTAAATGCTGGCCAGATCACTGTGTACTTTGTAAAGTGCTCTTGGCCTGGCTCTAAAATCAATGAGATGACACAGGAGCTTGAATTTGCTCTGTGCTAAGGAACTTTCCTATAACATGGCCATAGTTTTTAGTGCTTAATGGGAGGAAACCCAAAGCATAGAAGATGCTGCTATTTATTTGTATTTTTGCAACTATGATACAGATCGCCATGCTGAGACCATTCCTGTCACTGGTAAATTTGTTCAGCATGAGATATGTGAAAAATTTGTTCCCAGACTTCTCTGTATGTGATCTCTCTCTGACTGGTTCCAAGGTGACAGACAAATGTATGATGGATAGCTTGATTATTTTAACAATTAAATATGTAATGAAGAGCTGGAAAGGTTCCATGTAAGTCTCATTTTCACCTTGGTTTAATATGGTGTGGAAAGGAAAAGGAAATGAAAAAAAAGTTGAAGAGATAGTGAATATTTTATTAAGCACCACTCATTCAAAACTCATTAATATACATAGTCCAGGAGTAATCCTCTCCTATAAAGTTAAATGCAGTGGTGCTTATTTTTTTGGCAGATTATCTGGTTTATTGTTGAATGTCATTGTTTAATATAATCTGTGGACCAAACCTAAGCTTGTCTGCCATCAGAATTTGAAAAGTCATACCTTTCTGTGTAGGTCAAAAGTGGTACAAATTTGAAAGTTCTCTGGGTCAATATAGAAGTTTCTTTAGCAGTAAATCTGCGTTAGTCACTTTTCCTCAGCCACAAGGGATTAATCTTGTCTACCTAGAGCCACCTCAGAGCTCTGACCTAACAAAAAAGCTTCTTCAGCACTCGGTGGAGTGAAACAGATGCTTCTGGGGAGATTTCAATCTGCCTATGTTAGTCATGCATCTTGTGCACAAACCAGTAAGCCTTCTCCCTCTCTGCCCACTGGCAACCAAGGATGAGTGAACAGTCCCATGTTCCCATGCAGGCAAAGTACTTGTATGCAGCTGAAGGCTGGAGACACAAATCCCAGCAGTGGCCTTCTACTTAAGAACATCAGAAGGACAAAGATTAAATTATTCAGCAAAGAGCAAAATCTGATGCAACTGAAACTGATTTACATAGATGAAAACTATGGGAATATTTACTACACAAATATATTGCTTTAAGTTGAGCTGGGTGTCAGGAAAAATCAAGTAGCAGGAGAAAAAGCTTCTTAAACTAAACTGTTCTTTGGTCAGCGCTGAAGTGCTGGTAAATAAAAGGACTGGATATGTAAGACTTGATGCTTTTCCCCTTTGGTGTCTGTCAGACTTGAAACAGATTTTGTTAAGAAGGGTCAAAGGGTTTGTGTGAAGAATTGATGTTCACAGGTTGGCACCCAACTGAAGACATGTCAAAACTCCAGGTCTGCTCTGGTTATTTTCACAGTGTAGTTAGCATTAGAGGAAAATACAGATGCAGAGATTCACCTTTGGTTTCTCCTAAATGCTTGAATTTAATGTTAAAGTAAATAATACTTTGGTTTTATTTTTTTAAAGCAATCAGCACTGATGAGATAGAAAGAAGAGTCAAAGATGTTTACACTCAGATGAAGTAATCAAAGCAGAATATCTCATATGAGAAATACAGGATTTCAGAAATGTGTGCCAGAAGTGTGGGTATGCCAGAAATGTGAGAAAATGGAATGATGAAAGCAATCTGTATTTACGAAAAGGACTATGTGTGGGAGTCTGGGTTCTGTATGTGAAACAGGTGTGCTATTAATATTGCATTGCACTTTCTGTTGGAAAGTTACCTGTTACTTAGTGAAACAAGTAGAAAATGGGGTTATGCCAGAATCACCTAACGTGTGCCATTGCAGAGTGGACTTTGGATAAGGCAGGAGCTCCATAGAAGAAACGGGGCATGCTGCTCTATTCATGTGTGGTGTTCCCAGCAGTACTGGGAACACTGCTTTGCTGGGACTGTAGACTTAAACTGGGAATACAAATGGCCTTGACACTTGCTTTTTTATTTCACTAGTTATATTCACAGTAGACTAGATCAGTGCTTGTACTAAAGCTTTCAGTTCTCCCTTGTTCCCTTCCTTTTATACCCTTGACACTGTTTCTTTTCCCCTTAAGCCGTGTTTGTTCTCATAGCAGAACAGTAACTACTATTAAAAAAACCAAACATTTCTATAAAACAATGTGTGAATTAAGGATGAGGTTTCTTCACAAATTAGATGATCTACTATTTTAGGAAAAGTAGCCTCAAAAATACATTTTCTTCCATATTTCTATCCTGTTGACATAATTAATTTAATATTAAAACCCGATGATATCAGGTCTCTTGAAACCCTTAATTTTACTCTCCCACATTTTTTTTAATAATTAATAGTTCCAAAGCAAAATTGTACTATTAAAGGTATCAAATAGTACACTAATAGTCTGATATTCTTTATTCCTTTGTTTCTGGAAAGATTAAAGTAACTTTTCCTTTTCTTTTTCTACTAGAAATATATTTTCTACTAGAAATATATTTTCTTCTTCTAGTTTCAGACAAAAAACAGTGGTCTCGTCAACTCGTATCAGTTTACAGATGGATTTAACTTATATACCTGCATGTAAGAGAGTTATTAGAATTTACATTCAGACTGACAACTAATGGTGGCAAGCAGCAGCTTTCACTTCAAATTTCCCTCTATGAATAATATGATCCATGAACTAATGTCTCCAAACATTAAGTGGATTTGCAATGAATTAGAAACATGCACACCTGTATGCCAAGACAGGGGAAAACATTGTTTAGGTAGTTTTAGGAGGCTAAAACAAATTGCAGTTTTTTTCTCCCCTTACAAGTTAAGCTGTAAACATCAGGTAACTTCTAGTGAGCAAGAAAAGCCTCATAAGATACCTTTATAATGATATATAGAACAGCATTGTGTAGTGGACACAAAAGGGGACAGAAAAAATGAATGATCAAACACCTACAAAAGTCACTTGAACTAAATAAATTCTAAGTGTAGGTAATATATGATATGCGTTAGAAACACACTACAAGCAGTATCAAATAAATAGATAGTGATGAATAGAAAATCATGCTTGAAGTCATTTTCTCTGCATTACCTCATTCATTGTAAGGACATTGCTCTAGAATACAATCAGAAAAAAATATTTTTGTTCCCGAGAGCTGCAACAAAATAAAAGGCATTTTAATTTTCTTGCTTCTAATGCTCTACTTACAAGCAAAACAAAGAAAGATTAGTAATAAAAGGCATTTTAATTTTCTTGCTTCTAACGCTCTACTTACAAGCAAAACACAGTCAGTAGGTACTTTCTAACTCATAAAGAACACAGAGCCAATGCTGCATCTTTGCTATCTTTTCCTTCATGTGCTTCAAGAATTTTATTTCCTCTCATTCAACTGTGGAAATTGTTCATCTTGTCGCAGAAATTCAGTGAGTTCAGTGCTTGGCACTTGCTTCCAAGTGCTTGGAACTACAAAGATTAAAACAAATGGAAATTACATGTATACTCTAGTAGTTATACCTGAAACACAGAAACAAATTTCCTTGATTCTTCCTTCTTCATGGCACCTTCAAACCAGATACCTTTTCCTCAAGGCAAAAATTAATACTTGCAATGAATAGTTTCTGTAATTCTGTGAAAATATATATTTTTTAATCCAACTGCACTTTATAAGTGTGGGAAAAAAAAATCCTTCAGAAGGGCATAACTAGTATACAATCAATGAACTATAAAGCTGGATTTGTTTTTGTAGTTTATAACTGAATGTGCAAACACACGTTCACAGTCTATTTGTTATTTTGCAGGCATTAAGTCCTTGACAATCAACAAAAAATTATTGGAGATTTCTCAACGCTTTTAAGAACTATATCAGTTTGCAGGAATAAACTAAGTTGAATATTCACTAAATGTCAAAGGTAATTATTTGATTTTTTTTTTAACTTGCTAAAAACCTACAGCATTATAATGGGAAAGAATTCAATCATTGTACAATAGTCCATTATAATTTAAGGGCAAATCATATCTAATTCTACTGTTGGCTGATATTTTGCTAATTTTTTGTTAATTGAAGTTGTCATTCTGATGTGGGTTCTGCCACACTGGAAGCAAAAGAATGAATTTTTCAGAAGTCATCTTAATAGAATAGTAAAAATTAAAGGAGTAAGAAACAGGGAATGTACTTTAACTATTCATGGTAAAAAAAGTGAGCTAAAGATGAGGAAGAATCTCTCCAACCAGGGCTGTTACACAGCTTGTTTTTCAGGAGTTTGATCCTACAGTGCAGATTTTCCAGAAGAGAAAAAAAACAAAACAGAACAAAACAAAAAAAAGAAAATGCATACCCAAAAAGAAGAGCTGTTGACTAACAGTGATAATGAAAACTTATGAAGACTAGAACTTTTTTGAAATCGACAGTAAAAAATCAGTTGATCTTAACTCCAATCTAGATCTGAGTAAATCTATACTGGTACAATCCCAATTACTTAATAATATTTAATTCAATGAGTTTTACATAATTAAGTTTTTGAAATTGAGTAAGTGACTCTGAAAAGCATTTTGCTCTTGATTGGGCTGGTGTAAATCAAGATCAAATTTAGAGAAATCAGCATCAAATTTTTGAAGTTGTTCTTAACAGCAGAATCCTTTACATTTCATGCCATCATTCTCCGTTTAATGTTTTTATGTCATTTACATGCAGAGCTGAGATGCTAGGAAAAGATTCATCACCCTTTTCTTATGTTTCTTATTCTTATCTTAGGAGTATTATGAACAGTACGTGGTTGAATTTAAATTCTTTATAATGAGATGGAAAAGATTAAGCCCTTAAAAAGTTTAATGCCATCTATCATTGATTGTCAAAACACATGATACATTTAAGTTCAATCATATTATTTTCCAGCTTATACACAGATTTCAGAATCTTTCTGAATTCTGAATAAATCCTTTACTGCTCTGTAAGGATGCAAGCAATCTGGTACAAATGTTTATGGAAAAAACCATATACTCAAGGAAAGCTCTGTAAGGTTTTCTGTAGCTCAAGACTGTTTTTATCCTCTAAAGTAAAAAGAAGGAAAATTGAAGAGGTGTGTTTTACAGGGGTCATTTAATTTGGTCTCCTCCTTTGACAGGTACCTTCCTTGTGTCTTCTAATTCATAAATAATTTAAGATCTGTCTTTAAATCAGCTATATTGTGCTCTCTGTCCCTCCTTTCCAAACATGAGAAACCTCATTTCAGCTTCCTTATGGGGTAAATTCACTTCTAGCTATTTTATCTCCATTAATTCTAATGCTGACATTGTCCTTAAACTTAACCAGCCTTCTTAATCTCTGATGTTTATCTTCTGAGACATGCATAGTAAGCAATCATCTGCCCTCTTAGTCTAAGTTTTATTAGGTTAAACATCATCCTCTTCTAGTCCATAAACCAAGATCTCCATTCTCTTGATAATTTTATTTGCTCTTGTCTTTACCTGCTCTTATTTGAATTTAGCAGTCATGGACACTTGCTCTGGATGCATTCTTATTAGTGATTTCTACAGTGACAGCAATATTTCTATGCTGGTTCTGAAAATTTATGTTTTATGATATTGCTTTTGTCAGTATGGTTTCAGCACTTCTGTTAGCTATAGTGCTTTGGATCGAAGTACTGTAACACTTCATAATAATGAACTGTTATCTTTAAAGGAAACTTGGGATATTCACGTTGATTTTTGTTGTCTCAATCACTGCTCATGTCAGGACTCAGCATCCACAGTGCCATTACAAACAGAGTTTACCTCTGGACTGACTAGAGGCTTGTCCCAGGGATTGAGTAACTATTAGCAGCTGGAGTTGCTAGTTTTCCCCTGGAGAACATCTTTTGATTGAATTTAGTCTGAAATTGGGACTGACTCAGAGACTGCCTTCAAAATCACACTCATGATTCAAATTGAAATGACAGGGTAGACACATACTTTAGATAAGTCTGTATGGGAGATCTTCATGTAGCACAGGCACTATCTACTTTTAGTAACAGGTTTAGATACAAAGCAATGTCCAGATTGCATTGCACAACCAAGTGATTAATAACTTGCTATAGAGGAAGTGTAAAACAAGAGAGCTTGACATCTTGCATTCATGACATTCTACCCTCTAAGAACACATCATTATCAGTTATCTTCAATATAGAATGATAAAATATATATCAAAAGCCAAAGAGGAGCACACAGAGTTTATTGACAATACATTTGAGGCTGAAATTTCAGCTAGAATTTTGCCTATCTTCCTAAGGTAGATTAAATTGTGACAGATAAAGAGATAGTCCTAACATCTGTGTCGGTCATATCTGCAGTGGCTCAGGACTTAGATAACAAAATCCAAGTCCTTCCCGAGCAAGAATTGTATGTATCTTCTTTACCATGTCAAGCATGCTATTGTCTCTTAGTGATGCAAATCCTTTGGTTTTTCAATAGGAATTGTTCCCACCTTACCGTAGTTTCAAGATGCAATATATTACGATACCTTAGAAAGGCAAGCACATACTCCGAAAGAGCATGATATGCTGAAAAATACATGCTACTGTTAGGACAGCCTTAATATTCTGCTGTCATAGGGGTTAATGGGCAAAAAAGAATGACTTCAATGAGCTGCATAGGAAAACCTGCTGTTTCTTCTCCACTGAACAAGCCCCAGTGAAACTTCGATGATGAATAGTAATTGGCTCCAGTAGCTAGTAGTTAAAGCATCTGCTGTACGTACTGCAGAAACACTCATATGACCTTCTTTGAATTGATTAAAGATACTACTGATTCAAAAAGCTCAAGATCTATATACTTTGCCTTACATTTCCAGAAGAAAACAGCTGTTCCTAGGGAGCTGTAAAACAGGCAAGCCAGGAGACAGGCTTCACCTCACAAAGCATTTCCTTAATTTAAATCTGGGGTGAAAGTAAGGTTAATTATCACTATGCCAGCATTTTGTTTATGTATAGCCACAGACAGATTGTGGTGTTTAATTGCACTATAACTAATTTATTAAAAGATTATATAATAGAAGGACAATTTCTAACTTTTTCATAGAATGGTTCTGAAAGAGTGCCTTATGTATGGATTCCTATATATGTATTTGTAAGTGTGTCTACATACTTATTGTGACATGAATACACGTCTGTATTCACAATGTAGAGTAAATCACCATAATCTTTTTTACCTAATTTCAGCTTGAACTAAGAATACGTGCTGTCTAGTCTCTCCAATTCATTTCACCTCCCAAAACTCAGTTTGTCTGTCCGTGAAACTGCATTGCAGATAGACATTTTCTGTCCATAACAACTTAATGGGGCACTTAAGATCTATTTGTCCTTTACTGAGATGTATGCTCGGTCCCTCCCAGCTTCAGGCCTGGGCTGGAGAAAAAAACCCTCCCAGGGTGGTGATTTCAGAAGTTTTGGCCACAGTCACAGCAGCAGTCTGGGGTCATAGTTATGTTTCTATATACTTTACACTGCTTCAGATTTGTGAAGTGGAAGATAATACTTCCCTGCCACAAGCACTATTTAAATGTTGTGATATGTTTGGCTACTATACTGATTAACATCAGGAAGGTAGATAATTTGGCATGAAGGAGCAGGCTGTAAAGTTATTTTTGTTACAGGGTTAACTCAGTACTCTGGAGAACGGTGTCTAGTGCAGAGGGACTTCAAAATTCTGACATGAGCACTTTAAAAGCAGATAAAGAAGGAACAAATACATAATGCATTTTAAGAGGTACTTACATGTTAAACAGTGCCAGTATATTATTCTGAGACAGAGCTTTGAATTTATAAATTCCTTCTATTTATATATTTTAAAAGCCTTTTGATCTTACTTTTTATAATTAAAGCAATGCAGGCTAAATGCACATAATATAAAGTGGCAGAACATGCCAACACACCTTTGGGAACATGATTATGTGCTTCTTGCAGCTTTGTTGAGTCTCAGAATATTAATGCTAACATTGATAAGCAACAGTCATCATAAATTCAGGTCAGATAGTGCTTCTTTGCCTCATTCAGAGAGTAAAAATAATTTCAAAGACTTATGTCTGTGCTCAGAGGCTTGAATTACACCCAGGGCACTCAGTTGCCAACAGGGTTCTGTCAATGGAACATCGAATTAAGCTCTATTTTAATGCTAATTTACATGTGTACATGAAGTTGTGGTGAGAAATGAGTACAGTTTCACTTGATGCTTTGGTAACTGTAAATAACGAATGGGTTTGGTTCTTGACAGTAGGATTGGTGACTTTTTAAAAAATTTATCTTTCTTTAGAACTCAGGTAGAAAAAAATTGTCTAAATCTCTTATTTGTTTTCATCTTTATAAAAAGCAGAGCACATCTTTCAAGATAAATAAATTTTGAATCACAAAAGGATTTGACTGGGTAAACTCCAGGGACTTATAACAACATCCAGCACATTTCACTCCTGTAACACTGGTTTGAAATTAGCCCAGGTGAACTGAGAGCAGGAGTCATTTTAATCTAACGTCTATTCAACAGCCTACATAAAACGAGTTGCTGGGGTTTAATGCATGCATCTCCTTGGGGTCACACAGCCACTTTATAGAAACTAACATTAATCAGTAGTCAGCCTGAATTATGAATATGCACAGACAAACTAGCAATAGTATGCAAAGTAATCCACATGGGGGAGGAACTACTCTAACTAAACATACACCATAAGAGACTCCAAAGAAAGTGCTGCTGTTCAGGAGAAAAATCTTGATGTCAGCATTTGTAGTTCTTTGAAATCATCAGCTCAAAGCATGCAGCTCAACAGCAATCAGAAAGGCAAACAGATGATCAAAGTTACTAGGAAATACGCAGAGAAAACAGGAAGCACTGTTATTCCACAGTATTAATCCATGTTAGATCCACATCTGGAATATTATTTTCTTTTTTTTTGATTGCTCCATCTTAAGAATACTGGAGATCTAGAGAAGTTCCTAGAAAAGTTCCTAGAAAAGACAAGAGAGCAATGATGATGTGAAGTGCAGCACTGATTGAAAACAATTCTTCAGTTTGGACAAGGATCAGTGAAGAAGATACATGAAAAAACAGTAAAATCACGAATGGCAGGAAGAGGGAGAATTGGCATGTTTATTCACTTTTTCTACATAAGACAAAAACTAGGAGGCACTAAAAATTATTAGGCAGCAGGTCTAAAAGAAACAGATGTACATTTTCTTTCTGTTCATAATTAAAGTATGGAACATTGCCACAGGACGTTACAAAATCCAAATGTGCTTAGAAAGTCGTTAGAGAAGTTCATGGAAGTAAGGTCCATCAAGGATAATTAACACAATGCAGCTGCAATCTCTGGTGTTGGGATACCTAAGCTGCTGATTACAACTAGCTTAGAATATAAGCTTGTGGGAAGCACTTTTCTATGCTACCATTGTTTTCCTACAGTATTTTTCTCCCAGGCATCTACTATTAGCTCTGCCAAGAAAGGCTACTAGGTTAAATGCTATGACAATTTCTCTGATGATCTAAAACGTCACATGTGCCTATTGTTTTCATGAATATATTCAAAACAAATCAACCGTTTATTGTGGTAAATGTATTTAAAAGGTATCCAGAGTTTGATCAAAAGGAGCACAGGAAGCAAATTATTCTCCAAGGTCAAAAGACCACTTAGAGGGTTTTTTGTTTGTTGGGGGGTGGGTGCTAAATGCAGATGCTTTTTCATTATTATACAAAAGTGTTATAATTGGATCTCTGAACATGCACTGAGAAATATCTGGTGAATTTATTAGAACATTAACATTAAATTAACGGGAAATAAATGTTTAATACTTAAGAAAAAAACAGAAAACAATGTTCAGCATCTTTGTACTTTATACAAAAATTATTTACTTGAAATTTAACTTTCTGAATGCTGGTATTTTACAGAAACCTAAAGAATGTAAGGGTTCATTTCAAATTATCTCCTGTGGCACCCAGTATACTGTAATTCAGAGATGAAGTTCTCTTCACAGTAAATACTTAAGATTCTTAGTATAAATTGGAATTCTGTATTATAAGCTCTTTTTCTTATGCTGCATTTTCAAAATGAGATTTGTTTCCCATATTTGTTACAGAGAAAGCTACCATTTTCTGACTCTGTGGAATGAGCTGTGTACATACACATCAGATATTCATTCTGTATTTACTTTCCTTGGACTTTTTAGTTTCTCAGTATTAAAAAAAACAACAAACAAAATCCAAAAAAAAGTTAATTTTACTTCTCTGTGTGCTTATGCACTTAAGACTATTACACATTAGCATACAGCACTTTCTTCATTTAATTAAATATATCGTGTTTTCAAATACTTTTCAAGCATCTGACATAAAAGTGTCTGCATTTTACTTGGAAGCAAAAAATAGTCCACAAAAAGGACATCATAATAAAAGTTGCATATGGGTCAAGGCAATGCTTGCAGGAGCAACCAGGACCAATTCTGTAATTCAGTCAAGTCTCCAGCACACTTCTGAATGAAAGCCATAGACATTTTTATATATCACCTGTATTTTTTCTCAAAATCTTAATATAAAATAACAGTTCACATTGCACTGGTATCCCCAAATGAATATTTACTTTCTATATCCAGAATTTTCAAAGGAAAATAAAAAAAAAAGTCAGTAGTTTTACATGAGGGCACTAGTAAATGCAATAGAAGCAGTCATTATTGTATTAATCAAATTTGAATGTCTGGAACATTATCACACATAATGGATGGATGGTTTTTTAAGCTGTTATTTCTTCCTATTTATTTTGAAGTACTTTTATGCACCATGAGAAATTCTTTCTCTTTTCTCTTGGACCTGATCTCTGAATTCATCAGACACTAGGAGCTGTTAATCGAGGTCATTAAAATAATTTTAAAAAATATATTCCTGGTTAAATGCTAAGCTATCCTGGAGCTTTTGAATCTCCTAGCTGTCAAGAAACATGGGACCCTAACCATATTTATGAAAGCCCAGAGAAAGTAAAGGATCAGTACCAAACTGAAGGCTCTTCCCATAACGATGAGAAGCCACTGACAACTGACAAAAACCAATTTGAGGCTGTTCCCAAAGATTTCTTTCACACTGGGTGCTAACATCCTAGCTCAAGGAAGGAGGTAGAATCCTTATGCTGACCCTCAGTAGCTTAATGAACAAATACCAATGCATTAGAGAATAGTTAAACAGTACTATTCCTTCTAAATCATGCATATAGCTTCAGTTAGCATCCCAAACTGCTACTGAGATGAGGTTGTTTTAGAAAATGATAAGCCACATTTGGAAATTCTGCATAATCATCAAGTAAAAAGATCCAATCAGCTTGAATACAGTGTGAAATATAGTGTACCTGGACTTTAGTAAAGCCTTTAATACCATTTCCCACAGCATTCTGCTGGAGATACTGGCTGCCCATGGCCTGCACAGGCATACTCTTTGCTGGGTAAAAAACTAGCTGGATGGCTGGGCCCAAAGAGTGGTGGTGTTAAATACAATTGGAGGCTGGTCACAAGTGGTGTTCCCCAGGGTTCAGTGTTAGGACCAGTACTGTTTAACAACGGTGTTCCCCAGGGCTCAGTGTTAGGGCCAGTACTGTTTAACAATCTTATCAACGAAGTGGACGAAGGGTTTGAGTGTACCCTCAATAACTTTGCAGATGATACTAAGCTGGTCAAGAGTATTGATCTCCTTGAGAGCTTGAGAGTAGGAAGGCTCTACAGAGGGACCTGGATAGGCTCAATCAATGGGCTGAGGTCAGAGGTTCAACAAGCCCAAGTGCTGGGTCCTGCACTTGGGTCACAACAACCCCATGCAATGCTCCAGGCCTTTGGATGAATGGCTGGAAAGCTGCTTGGCAGAAAGGAATCTAGGGGTACTGGTTGAGAGTCAATTGAATATGAGCCAGCAGTGTGCCCAGGTGGCCAAAAAGGCCAACAGCATCCTGGCTTGTATCAGAAACAGTGTGGCCAGCAGGACTAGGGATGTGATCCTTTCCTTGTACTTGGCACTGGTGAGGCTGCACGCCAAATGCTGTGTTCAGTTTTGGGCCCCTCACTGCAAGAGGGACATTGAGGCATGGGAATGTGTCCAGAGAAGAGAAAGGAAGCTGGTGAGGGGTCTAGAGCACAAGTCTTACAAGGTGTGGCTGAGGGAAGTGGAGTTGTTTAGCTTGGAGAAAAGGAGGCTGAGGGGAGACCTCAGCTCTCTACAACTACCTGAAAGAAGATTGTAGCAAGGTGGGTGTCGGTCTCTTCTCCCAAGATACAAGCGATACCACAAGAGGAAATGACATCAAATTGCACCAAGGAAGGTTTAGATTAGAGATTAGGAAAAAGTCCTTCATTGAAAGGGTTATCAGGTATTGGAACAGGTTGCCCAAGGAAGTGGTGGAATAACTATCCCTGGAGGTATTTAAAATTAGATGTAGATGTGGTGCTTAGAGACATAGTTTAGTAGTGGAGAGATTGTTGGTTTAGTAGGGTACAAGTTACAGTTGGACTCAATGATCTTAAAGGTCTTTTCCAACCACATGATTCTATGATTCTATGAAACTTCACATCTATAGAATTGCTCTTTTAAAGTCCAGTCACCAGAGGCTGCAGATCTTAGAATACAGAATGAAAATATTAATGATGTGAAGATGACAGATAACCCAAGCCAACAGATAATGAGCACTGAAACTATGAAGACTGAACATGAAATGGCCCCAAAAAGGCACAAGCCTGTGTGGAAAGTTTTTTGACTAGGGAATATTCTGCAATCACTACTTCCCCATTTGTGGACATGCTATCTGTCTCAAGCAAATATATCTAGATTTGGCAACAAAGCCTATTCTGTAATTACTTGCATTAAAGAAAATATTTTCACTTTTGATAGCATTAGGTTTTCTGGGCTTACTATTATGATCGTATTTATCTAGCAGACTAGCTGAATAATTCACATAAATAATGCACCTTCTTTTTTCTCTTTTTTCTTCTTTTGTCTTTGTGAGAAAAAAACTTACGTCACAGATTTTAAGAAACAATGAAGATAGCAAAGTGAAATAAATAAAAATATCAGCGTTCCCCATAACATACCCTTCCTTGTTGGGTTACAGGAACAGTACAGATGTGGTTTTGGGACCTGCTTCTGAAAATGAACAATGCAGCTCAAAATCTGTGTATGTGACTATGGAACAAGCAAACAGGTTGCATCAGTATGCTACTCTTTCTATATTTCCATATTTTTTTTGCCTTTGGTTAATTAAGTTCTCCCTTCAACATCTGACTAAAGTAGGATAATCTCTACTTTGCAAAGAATAACAACATTAATACCATTTAACACATAACAAAGCAAGCTTTTAGTGTTTTACAGTGCCAAGCTAAGGAGAATGGTACAGAAGAGGACTAGAAGGTATCACCTCTATCTTTAACTTATGACATCTCATTAAATAATTTATAATAACTATCAAACATTTTATATTGAAGAAGATATAAATCTTTAAGCAGTAGGATCCATTAACTGCAGTGGAGAAAAGAATTTTCTCTCATACTGTTTAATACATGGAAAAAGAGGAAAAAGACAGGTAGGGCTGAGGTCCTAAGGAAAGAAAAAAATCAAAGATACTACCTCCAGTATGTAGAGATGCTTGTCACTCTTCTGCTACTGTGAAAGACAGCAATAATATGTTCCATCTTATGCTTATAGTAAAAGAAAGCAAGTGAGGACCATAATAGGGCAGCAGCTAAATCATCTGGGACAGGCACAGCACTTGGCCACTGTTTCCAGTGTTTTGCATGCATCCTCGTCTTCCACTGATAACACTGTCACACTAGTAACATAGCAGCTCCCTGCTGGGTCAAACTGTCCTATAATAAAAATGCTTAAAATACAAATGCTCTTATGAATAGGAGAATACTAATACAACTTTGTAGACATCACACTAAAGAATTTTTCTAGAAAGCCACACTTGTAATCAAAGAAGTTCATACTGAAATTTATCTTTGTTTCCTTGTTTATAGAAAAAAAAACCACCAACAACAACAACAAAAAAAAACCCACACAAAAAAGCCTACCCCATCCCCCTTTAAAGCATTCTCAGTTCAGTCACAGAATCATAGAATGGTTTGCGTTGGAAGGGACCTTAAAGATCATCCAGTTCCAACCCCCCTGCCTTGGGAAGAGACACCTCCCACCAGATCAGGTTACCAAAAGCCTTGTCCAACCTGGCCTTCAACACTTCCAGGGAGGGAGAATCCCCAACCTCCCCGGGCAACCTGTGCCAGTGTCTCACCATCCTCACGGTAAAGAATTTCTTCCTATTATCTAGTCTAAATCTACCCTTTTCCAGGTTAAAGCCATTACTCCTTGTCCTATCACTATGTGCCCTGGTAAAAAGTCCATCACCAGCTTTCCTGTGAGACCCCTTCAGGAACTGAGAGGCCGCAATAAGGTCCCCCCAGAGCCTTCTCTTCTCCAGGCTGAACAGCTCCAACTCTCTCAGACAGTCCTTGCAGGAGAGGTGCTTCAGACCTCTGATCATCTTTGTGGCCCTCCTCTGGACCCGCTGAACAGCTTAATGTCCTTCTTATGTTGGTGGCTCCAGAACTGGACGCAGTACTCCAGGTGGGATCTCACAAGAGCAGAGTAGAGGGGCAGAATCACCTTCCTTGCCTTGCTCGTCACACTTCTTTTGATGCAGCCCAGGATGTGGCTGGCCTTCTGGGCTGCAAGCACACATTACTGGCACATGTTGACTTTTTCATCAGATATTATCTTTTTTCTGAATACAGAAAATGACTATACTGGCCTAGTTTCTTCTTTGCATTTAACCCTAATTCTTCTGAGGAAATTTCTAACCTATGTGAGTGAATTAGTAAGATTCTCAGGATTAGAACTTCAAGTATGTTATATATTTAATTTAAAATAACAAGTGTGGTTTTTAAATAAAATCGGGATTTTTAAAAAATTAACTAATTAAGTTGTTCCTAGAGCTCAAATAATTCTTTCAAACTTTTACTTAATTGAGAATAGGTTGAGAATAGTTTCCTCCTGTGCTAGGGTTGTCTAAAATATTAATAAGGAAGAACCTCTGTCCTGAGGCCTTTACAAGGAGCATCAGAAAAACAGATGTTTAAAGGAAACATTATTATCCTACATATATATAGAATGAATTTATGAATGGGGTAATTTCATATATATATATTTATTTTTCAAACAGTGTCATAACTGTTTCCCTCTCCCCTTCCTAAGGGATATGCTCAAACACTTATAGGAAAATAATTTTATTGGATATATTAGCATCAGAGTTTATTTTATCAGAATTTATTTCATAATCTGACAGAAGTCAGAAATAATTGAATGGATGAATGCATACTAGGTATCTGGGAAATATATTTAATATTTCTAGTGCAGACATAAGCTGTAAAAGGAATTTTCTTCTTCTGTACAAGGCTATGCCTTCAAAAGGCACAAAAAATAAAACCTTGCATATTTGATAAGAGCCAATTAATCTCCAGTCAAATGCTCTGCTTTGTTCTTCCGCTTTGCCACCATCGCCTTCTGCTGACTTTTAAGGACCTGAGAATATATTGGGCGTAGAAACTGCCGCTCTGGGAAGTTCATGTAAGGAGATAGTAGTGTCAGACCGCAAAACATCTGCAGTTACTGCATTTCAGTAACCATATTAATTTTACAGAGTTACCTATAAAAATACGGCGACCTATATAAAGCCTGCTTTGCTGAACTGACACTGCTGATGCTGTGTATTGACTCGGAGCTCTCCTGCTTCCCCACATCCTTCCTTGTTGCTAGGTAACCTGAAGAATTTTTTAAGCAGCCCAAAACTGGCTTTTGGGTTTGGGCATGTGATTTGTTAACTGTTAATTTTTCTGTAATTTGTTAACTAGCAAATACAGAAAGTAGAATTCAATAGCTGATGGCAAAATTACATCTCGAGGGTGTGTGTATGTGTATACATGTGCATGTGCATTGCTATCCACAGAATTACTGTCTTCTTGTCAGAACAGAGCCATGATGCCTTTTCCATATGTTCCACAGGGATAATAAATGTACATGTCTGCTAAAAAGTTTGCATTATCTCCTATCTATGAACCTATTCAGAACTTCAAGAGGCCATTATGAACAATGTGCTATTCAATAGGAGATATGTAAAACATGCTTTAATACTTCAAATGCAGTAACAGAACACAGATAAGTACCTATGTTTGTGCACATATGTTCATCATCAGATATTAGGAAGAAATGCTTTACTCTGAGAATAGTGAGGAACTGGAACAGGTTGCCCAGAGAAGTTGTGGATGTCCCCTCCCTGGAAGTGTTCAAGGCCAGACTGGATGGGGCTTTGAGCAACCTTGTCTAGTGGGAGGTGTCCCTGTTCATGGCAAGGAGTTAAGACCAGATGATCTTTAAGGTCCCTTCCAACTTAAACCATTCTATGAGTCTACGATCATAGTTCATTTAAGAATCACAGAATCACAGAATGTTAGGAGTTGGAAGGGACCTCGAAAGATCATCTAGTCCTACCCCCCTGCCAGAGCAGAATACCTGAGATTATTGTGAAAATACAGAAATAATGCATGTGTATGTAATTTTTCACTTCTAGGAGGACTCAGCAACACCTTTGAGAAAAAAAAAACAAGAGAAAAAATGGAAAATATGTACACTTGTTTAAGGACATCAACCTCTCATGACAAATTTGGTCACAGCATATTTTTACCTTGATGATACAGCCACAAAGACATATAATGAGAATGTCAAGGTTTATTAATCTCTCTAATGCCCTTTCTATATTTAAAGAAAGGGATAGTCTACACCAATTCAATTACTCAACTGGAGAAGGTATACATGCATCAAGTTCATCATTGTCTCCTTCCTTTCCACAGAAGTACTCTTGAAAACTAATTTCTGATTTTCTTCCTACAGCACTTGCCATTGAACTTTCTAATGCACAACATCTGAGACCCTGGAGATCCTTGTCTCTGTCCCAGCCTCCCACACTCTATTTCAGGCATTTCCTTAAAAAGACACATTTTCTAAAAGACTTATAGCCCAAGGTTACCTCCTTGCTCTCTCCCAGAGAAACATTAGCAAATCATATGATGGTCCAAATTAGACAAAGAGGTGTGCTAACATAACACTGTTCACCTAGTCACCTGGCTTTTGTTACAACCCGTCACTTCATCACTAAGTCATCATATCTAAGAGTTCCTTTTGACTCCATTATACATTTCTCCGTGCTCACTGAGAACAGCAGTGACAGAATTCTTCCAATCCACAAACTTGGACTCAATACATGGCACAATCAGGAATTAGGAAAGGAAAAAAAAAGAAAAGAAAAAAAAAGAAAAGAATATGATGCTCCTTCTGACTCCTCTATTTTGTTTGTACCACAGAAAGAGTAAGGATGCCAAACAATATGTAAGTGGTATGTAATTCTCATCTTCAGGATTACGTGTTTGCCTCCCAGCTGTTGAAACTACTATAAGCACCTAAAATAACATTCCTGCACAATGGACGAAAAACACTTTCAAATCCCAGAAATCTGATCACAAGTAATATAGCTGAAGCACCTAATATTCAACACATTATGTTTTAAAAATGGCATGGCATGTTTATTGACCCTATCATCTTGCAGTCTTTAATGTCTTCAAATTAAAATCATGAACAGAATTTTCCATTTAACGAAGAAAAATAAACAAACCAAAAAACCCCTCTGTATTTTCTGGTATCTCCCATCCCTTACTGCCACTTAAATTGTTCCTCTGTGCTTCAGATATGACCCTGAGTAGCAAATTCTGGTCTGGAAATGATGCAAACTATACACTGGATGATTGCAGTTGCCAAGGGGATCATGATGCAGAGTTCTCTTACCCTGGAAGTATCCAATTGCAGGTACTCAGAATAGACATGATTGCTTATCCAGCTTTTGATGATGCTCCATGATCTATTTTATTATCTCATATAAAAGGAAGAACAGAGCAAAATTTAAAATGAAAATGTACAATTAAGAAAGAGTGGGTGATAATTTATCTAGTGTCAGTTATGAGATATTTGGATTAGAATCTCTAGTGTAGCTCCTGTGAGGTCAGTAGACATACTCAACTCAGATATTCTGCACACAGGAATCTGCATCAGCACCAAAATATCAAATGGACAGCCACAGCATAACATTTAGAAAGTTCTTGTTCTGAAGTGTAAGTGCGCACTGCTTCTTTGTGTGCAGACTAGGTCATCATCTGGTACTGCCTGTCTGGCTTCAGAACAGAGAGACCACCAAGCATCAAACAAAACATCAGCAATCTCCAGGGAAAGGTTTTGCCCAAGAAGCAATGTAAAGAGCAATGTAAATATGGAAAGTATGATTTATTTAAGCAACACAGCACTCTAGTGTTTGGCACTCACACCAGCACAGTTGTTTCTAACTCCAGTGCAGAAACAGCAGAAACCTGTCAAGAGGTTTTGAGAAGCACTGTGTCAACATGGTGATTCCACTTCACTGTACTTTGAGTTTCCATTTAAACTTTTGCTTTTATCAAAGAAAAACTGATCCAAACAATATGTCACTGATTTCTGCTTCTAGAAAATCCGTGAAATAATGTGAATGAAAATAATCCCCAGCTCAGGTTCTTCCAAAACATATTGATGTCGTCAAGGATGTTAAAGAGAGGTTGCCAGACCTTGTACATCCTACTGATTGCTATCTGATGTTGTTGTTTCATGCGGGCACCAGTGACACGGCTTTAAGTAATGTGTAGAACATCAAGAGAGACTACAAGACACTGGGAGCAGCAGAGAAGGAGTTGAGAGCACAGGTAGTGTTTTCCTCAGTTCTCACAGTCAAAGGGAAGGGGATTGAAAGGGTGAGTCGAATTAAGAAAATCAGTAAATGGTTAAGGGAGGGGTGTCATGGACAGGGCTTTGTTTATCTAAGCCACAGGACTAGTTTCTGGTCTTCTGTGGGCTCATGGGGTTCATCTTTCAGAGAAGTGGATGAGCATCTTCAGCCATAGGCTTTCCAAGTTAGTCAAGAGGGCTTTAAACTAGAGTTGCAGGGGAAGAGGATCCTCAATCCATCCCACTTTGAGGCCAATGACAGCAACAGACAACCTGGGCCTGGAATAGAATCACAGGCCAGGACGAGAGCACCTGAAGTGCACGACAAAGGAACTCCAGTCAGCAAGGCAGCTTTCATGGGGGACCAATTTAAATGTCTCTACACTAATGCACAGAGCATGGGAAACAAGCAAGAAGAGTTACAGACATGTGCATGCCTACAGGGCTACGATGTCATTGTCATCACTGAAATGTGGTGGGGTAGCTCTCATGACTGGAGCGTAGGAATAGAGGGATATAAACTCTTTAGGAAAGACAGGCAGGGGAGAAGGAGATGGCGGTACATTAAGGACGAGCTGAAGTCCATGGAGCTCCACCTGCGGCAGGGTAAGGAGCTGACAGAGAGCTTATGGGTCGGGAAAGGTTAAAGGGAAGGCTGAGGAAGAAGACATCATAGTGGGGGTCTGCTACCGGCCACCAGACCAGGAAGACCAAGTGGATGAGGCCCTCTAATAAACAGATAGCAGCAGCTTCATGTTCACAAGCCCTGGTCCTCATGAGAGATTTCAGCTGCTGGAAGGACAACATAGCAGTGCACCAGGTTCCTCGAATGCATAGATGATAACTTCCTCCTTGAAGTGGTAGAGGAACCCATGAGAAAGGGAGCCATGCTGGACCTTATTCTCACCAACAAGATGGGGCTAGTGACCAATTTGAAGCTCAAGGGCAGCCTTGGCTGCAGTTGCCACTAAATGGTAGAGCTCAAGATCCTTAGGACACTTGAAGAAGTTGCGCAGCAAGCTCACCACTATGGACTTCAGGAGAGCAGACTTCAGTTTCTTCAGGGATCTGCTTGTCAAAGCGTCGTGGGATAAAGCTCTGGAGGGAAAAAGGGCCCAAGAAAGTTGGTTGATATTGAAGGACCATCTCCTCTGAGTTCAGGAGGGGTGCATCCCAAGTAGGATGAAGGCAGGCAAGAATGCCAGAAGTCCTGCATGGATGAACAAGGAGCTCCTGGACTTACTTTGGCTCAAAAGGAAAATCTATAGGGAGTAGAAGTGAGATCAAGTTAGCTGGGAGGAATACAAAGAATTTGTCCGAGCAGCCAGAAATCAGGTTAGGAAAGCTAAAGCACAGATGGAATTAAATCTGGCCAGGGACATAAAGGGAAACAAGAAGAATTTCTATAGGTACATCAGTGATAAAAGGAAGGTAGATGTGGTCCCTCTCTGGAGGGAAAAAGGAAGACTTCATCACAAAGGATGCAGAGAAGGCTAAGGTGCTCAATGAATTCTTTGTCTCAGTCTTCACTGGCAAGGACTCAAGCCACGTGGCCCAAGTTAGAGATAGCAAGTCCCAGGTTAGGGACTGGGAGAAGGAAGATCTGCCCACTGTAAGCTGAGATCAGGTTTAAGATCATCTAAAGAACCTGAAGGTGCATACATCCATCCCATCCATGGGTCTCAAGAAAACTGGCGGATGAAGTTGCCAAGCTGCTCTCCAAGCTGCTGTGCCTAGCAAGATCATGGAGCAGATCCTCCTGAAGTCTCTCATTAGGTACATGGAGAATGAAGATGTGGTGATTGGTGGTAACCAACACAGCTTTACCAAGTGTAAATTGTGCCTCACAAATTTGATGGCCTTTTATGATGAAGTTACAGCATCAGGGGATAAGGGAAGAGCAACTGATGTCACCTACCTGGACTTGTGCAAATCATTCGACACTGCCCTGCATGACATACTGGTCACTAAACTGGAGAAACATGGATTTGATGGACAGACCACTTGGAGGATAAGGAATTAGCTGGATGGTCGCACTCAGAGAGTTGCAGTCAATGGCTCAATGTCTAAGTGGAGATCAGTGATGAGTGGTGTTCCTCAGGGATCAGTACTGGGACCAGTGCTGTTTAATAACTTTCTTGGCTATGTGGACAGTGGGATTGAGTGCACCCTCAGCAAGTTTGCAGATGACACCAAGCTCTGTGGTGTGGTCAACATGCTTGAGGGAAGGCATAGGCTTGAAAGGCGGGCCCATGCCAACCTCATGAAGTTCAACAAGGCCAAGTGCAAGGTCCTGCATCTGGGTAAGAGCAATCCCAAGCACAAATAAAGACTGTATGGAGAATGACCTTAGAGCAGTCCCGAGTAGAAGGGCTTAGAGGTGTTGGTCAAAAAAACCTAAATATCAGCCAGCAATGTGCGCTTGCAGTCCAAAAGGTGCATCCTGGGCTGCATCAAAAGAAGTGTGACGAGCAAGGCAAGGAAGGTGATTCTGCCCCTCTACTCTGCTCTTGTGAGATCCCACCTGGAGTACTGCGTCCAGTTCTGGAGCCACCAACATAAGAAGGACATTAAGCTGTTCAGCGGGTCCAGAGGAGGGCCACAAAGATGATCAGAGGGCTGGAGCACCTCTCCTGCAAGGACTGTCTGAGAGAGTTGGAGCTGTTCAGCCTGGAGAAGAGAAGGCTCTGGGGGGACCTTATTGCGGCCTCTCAGTTCCTGAAGGGGTCTCACAGGAAAGCTGGTGATGGACTTTTTACCAGGGCACATAGTGATAGGACAAGGAGTAATGGCTTTAACCTGGAAGAGGGTAGATTTAGACTAGATAATAGGAAGAAATTCTTTACCGTGAGGATGGTGAGACACTGGCACAGGTTGCCCGGGGAGGTTGGGGATTCCCCGTCCCTGGAAGTGTTGAAGGCCAGGTTGGACAAGGCTTTTGGTAACCTGATCTGGTGGGAGGTGTCCCTTCCCAAGGCAGGGGGGTTGGAACTGGATGATCTTTAAGGTCCTTTCCAACATAAACCATTCTATGATTCTATGATTGTATGATGTGATGAGAAAGACACTGAATATTACATAGTTGCTCATTTGGATCAGTTGAAAAAAAGCCTGCATCTCTTTGAGCACAATCCGTATGTTATTCCCATTAACAGATCTCTGGAGGTAAAGTACTAATTTTTAAACCATACATCCTGTGTGATGCATGATGTCCATGTACTTGGACGTATTCCGCAGATGGAATTCACTGTTGTGCACAATAAGATAGATAAGGGTAAATTTCACAAAAAATACTGACAAAGGTCACTGATCTTAAATGATAACATTCTTAGAGAACAGAAACTGCCCCCAGGAGTAAGTTTACTGAACCAAAAAAGATCACTATTTTATTTGTATGGTAAAACATTTTAAAACCTATAAAATATTCAAGCTGTGCTGTAGTCAACAAAAAACTTTCAGCAAGTTTCAGTAAACCACCTCCAGTATGTGTCATAGCTAAAAATCAAGACTGATTCAGTTCACTGAATCACTGAATCACTGAATCACTGATTCAGTCCAGTTCAGAGCACTGGACCAGGCTGCCCAGAGAGGTTGTGGAGTCTCTTTCTCTGCAGACATTCAAAACCCGCCTGGACGCCTTCCTGTGTAACCTCATCTGGGTGTTCCTGCTCCGGCAGGGGGATTGGACTGGATGATCTTTTGAGGTCCCTTCCAATCCCTAACGTTCTGTGATTCTGTGATTCTGTGAAATATACTGCGCGATCAATTACATTACTGAAAATACATTTATGTTAGAGACAACACTTTCATTTCATGTTTAAGGGTTATGTCTGAATAATATATTCCTTTAAATTTTAGTCATTTACTAGTAGAACTGTGCAGAAGAAAATAATGGGATTTGATTAGTATCATAGAATCATTAAGGTTGGAAGAAAACTCTTAAGATCATCAAGTCCAACTGTCAACCTAACACTACCATGCCAACCAAACTGTATCCTGAAGTGCCACATCTGCACATTTTTTGAACACCTCCAGGGGACTCCACCATTTCTCTGGGCAGCCTCTTGCAATGCTTGACAACTTTTTCAGTAAATAATTTTTTCCTAATATCCAATCTAAATCTATCCTGGTGCAACTTAATGCCGCTTTCTCTTGTCCTATCACTAGTTATCTGGAAGAAGAGAACCACAGCCACTGCTACACAAGTACTACTTTCAGGTGATTGTATAGAGACATAAGGTCTCCCTTCAATCTCCTCTTCTCCAAACTAAACAATCCTAGTTCCCTCAGCCGCTCCTCATAAGACTTGTACTCCAGACCCTTCACCAGCTTCTTTGCCATTCTCTGGACATGCTCCAGCATCTCCACCATCCTTCTTGGAGTGAGGGGCCCAAAAGTGAGCACAGGCTGCACATCCAAGGTGCAGCCTCACCAGTGCAGAGTCCAGGAGAAGGATCACTTCCCTACTCCTGCTAACGACACTATTTCTGATACAAGCTGGAGGCTGTTGACCTTTTTGACAGTCTAGGCACACTACTGGCTCATATTTAGCCAGCTATCAACTCGTACCACAGGTCCTTTTCTGCCTGGCAGCTTTCCAGCCACTCTTCCCCAAGCCTGGAGCGCTGCATGGGGATGTTGTGACCCAAGTGCAGGACCCAACACTTGGCCTTGTTAAACCTCATGCAATTGACCTCAACCCATCAATCCAGTCTGTCCAGGTCCCTCTGCAGAGCATTCCTACTTTTGAGCAGATCAACACTCCCACACAATTTGGTGTTGTCTGCAAAGTTACTAAGGGAGAAATCAATCCTCTCATCCAGGTCATTGATAAAAACATTAAACAGAATTAGCCCTAAAACTTAGCCCTGGGAAAAACCACTTGTGATTGGCCACCAACTGCATTTAATTCCAGTCACCACAACTCTGTATTCAGCTGTCCAGGCAGTTTTTAACACAGAGAAGAGTAAACCCGTCCAAGCCATGAGCCGCAGCTTTTCTGGGAGAATGCTGTGGGAGACAGTATCAAAGGCTTTACTAAAGTCCAGGTAGACAACATCCACAGCCTTTCCTTCATTCACTGCATGGGTCACCTGATCATAGAAGGCGATCAGGTTGGTCAGGCAGGACGTGCCTTTCATGAACCCATGCTGGCTTGGCCTTGAACCCCTGGTTGTTCCGCTCGTGCCATTTGAGTGCACTCAAGATGAAGCTCTCCATAATCTTCCCTGGTACCGAGGTCAGGCTGACAGGCCTGTAGCTCCCCGAATCCTCCTTCCGGCCCTTCTTGTATATCGGATTCACAAGATTTAATGACTTCTGATAGGAAATGCTTGAAAAAAGTTCAGGCTGTTGTTCAAAGTTAGACACTTATTTGGAGCTCAGTGAAAATGACTTTAAATAGTAGCAGAACTTGCCATCAAAAGTAAATACCCTGGGAAGACAACTTCATATGTAATTTTTTTACAATTTTCTGGTGTTGATTCCACTGAAAAACTTTAAGAAAAAATAATTTCAATTGAAAATAAGGAAATTAAACCAAAACAAAGAAAAACATGCAAAACATGTACAACACTAAAATTTCTTGATAAGTTTTAAAAGAGTCAACATGGGATGAATTTTACATGGAGCTTAATGTCTTCCTTTATGATATATAAAGTGTTACCACATCCCTATGCATGATTCAGGTCTCTCATCAAGCCATGAAGATATATAAATATTATACCTCTTTCATTGCTTCTGTAATGATATTTGAAGGTACTTGCTATTTCTCAAGAGTATGCTTTTTAAAAGAACAAAAAAATAAATAAGTCTAAGCTGTTGGGTTTTTTTTCTCATTTACAATTAAAAGTTTGAGCTCACTTAGTTATAAAGGCCTACAGATTCACCTCAAGAAATTTAGAAGCTCACTAAATGGAAACTGTACTCCAGTGCATATGCTGCATACGAGAGAGGTGGCTGTTGACAAAACTGTATTCAGTTTCATTGAAGACATATATGTATGCAATTTCTCATACACATCTACATACTCACACTCAGCCTCTTCCCAAAGAGGTCTAATCATCAACCTCAAATGAAACATATATGACAATAAATTTAATCTGTGTTAGTGCTTTTCATGGTAGTGCTCTACATTAAAAGTCTCTAATAGTAATAATTCTACTGACTGACTGACAACTGAGACAGAAGTCTTACATTCTGAGAAACTTTTGTAAAGTTCAGTATTCTGCGAGGCAAATTTTCATTGGCAATGAAAATCACTATTTAGGAATTCAGTTTTTGCTTGAGTACTTTTTCATACTAGCTGCTTTTTGAAGCTAGGTTAACAATCTGCCCATACTAACCATCCAAATGCTGCAGTCCTAGAAGGGCTTTGTTCCGTTTGGTTGTTGCTTTCCAATGTTATGTTGTTTTCCTACTTAATATACCATATCTTTATTTGTTCTCTTGTACATATCAGAAACTATGCTTTGCAGTGGAATTTCTAATTTGGGTAACTCTAATCATAAACACTGCAGGCTATATTAGCTTCAGGAAACTAAAGATGCACAGGGGCAAAAATAAATATATAAGAACAAAAATGTATAAACAGTCAAACAGGGATTTGAGAGTGGTATGCAAAGAAAAAAAAGTCAGTAACTGTAAGGAAACCAAAAGCTTTGTTGCAGATCAAAGATGTACACTTTACGGAAAAACTCACTTTCTCTTCTGTAATTCCTTATTAGTAGGGAATATTTTAAAATTAACAAACGGAAGTATTGGAGACCAAGCTGTAATCTATTTTCTGTAAAGGGTGGGAATTTTAATTTTTAGCTTTGAAAAATCCACTCCCACACCCTTCATTAAAATGTATTATATGCCCTTAAGATCAAATTCTTTGAAGGTAGCATCCCCATGCTAAGTTGAACATTTGTAACCCTCCTGTAGACTAAGCAACACCTGTGGAATGGCAGAACAGCCCTCATCATAGACCTGGTCTGGCACTACTCCCCTTCAAACTCCAATTGCAAACTCCTTGCAGCACTGGAAGGAAAAGGAAATGGAACACTTTTACAAAGATTAGGGAGAACCGTTTCAAATATACAAGGCATGCATAGCTAATACAGTTCTTCTGTCTTGCTATCTGGACTACAAAGTGACCCTGGCTTTATTACTAGAAGTGATTTTACATCCATTACAAAAGAGAAGGTATAACACACTTATGTATTCAAATAAATTTATGGATTAAATTTACTGAATTTCAATCAGAGGTGAATGTGTCTCTTTGCAGAACAATTCACTTACAGAATAATTCGACTCTTTTTAGTTACAAACATTCTCTGATGGGCGAGCTACGCTCTTTCTTCTACATTGCAATTGCAAGATTGATTCATTGGCAAATAGGTGCAACTTAATCACTTCTAGACTATATAGCCTACAGCATAAAAGAGATTTAATAATCTTAGAAGCGTGAATGCATTCTAAGTGCTGACTGTTTATTCAGAAGTGAGAATTCAAGTCTCTTGGGTACTGCCTCACAATTCCTGTTTGTATCCTCAAATAATTATCAACCAAAATGTACTTAAAACAAGCTCATCTATTTCTTTATCTGTTCTCTGTGACAGCCATTGCATTGAGGAATGCAACATAATTGTTTTATTCCAGGCAATAAAATAGTCACCTGCTAAAGAAAATAATAAAGCAATTTAAAATGTCATTATGGTTGCCTGAGCAGCCAGATTCTGATATCAAAATGCCTAACTACATAATCCTGAGTAAGTATTGCTTTTTAAGGGAAAATCATCTTGAAAAACAAGTATTACTTAGGTGGGGGGGGTGAAGGGGAAGGTATACAACATTGATTGTTTTTGCTAGCATCTTATCTGCTCTCCGGATATAGCAGCATGAGAAATTCTTAAAGGACATTCTAGGCATGTTAGGAAACTTCAAAGTTTTGCTTCCCATCCCGCACACACACTCTTCTGCCTCCTTTTTACACACACACACACACACACAAGTTTTTTGCCTGATTGTTTATCTAAGACCTCAAGATACGGACTTTTTTATTAAATTATTATGATACCGTGAGAAGTACAAAAAGCAGTTAATAAATCCTGTTAACAAGAAAGAAGTTGAAGAAGGCTGGAAGACAGATGCTAGTTATATCAAGAAGAGCACGTTCTTCACAGCATAAAACTTATTTATATAGAATTTGCAGCCAAGATTGAGGCACTGAATCCAAATGAAACTGATTGACATTATATATACCAGCCATGAAGTTAGAATCTGCAGCTTCATCTACTAAGTATTTAAGGTTCTTTGGTTCAGATTTGACTCAGTCTTCTCAAAAGTGTTTAAGTCAAGCCAGGTGACCAGTAAGAGATGATAACTTTTGAATCTAGACTCTTTTAAATGAAGTTTCACTATCATATCAGGTAGCACAATTATATTGAGTTCTTTAGAACATAGGACCCATAAGAAAAAGGAGGAAGGTGCAGATCTCTTCCTTCTCCTTCACTACCTACCTTTTGACCATCTAATCTGATTTCCTGCAGGCTTTCAGCCTGTGGAGAACCATATTTTCCACCTTCCTAAAACATGTGCCACAGTCCGCTCCAGGACCTGCTCTTCCTCTCCTCCCTCCCTTAGCCACAAGACCAGCCCTTTCAGTATTCTTCACCTGGCACTATTTCTGCCTCAGGACATGCAGAGCTTCACTTGACCTCATGAAACCCTGCAGCTCTAAGTGGAAAGAAAATGAAAAACAGCACACTATATCTCTCTGTGTTGAAATGTTTATACTTTGCCTTGGGAAGATAATTTTAAGAACCAGAGAAATTTGTAGAACCTCAGAGAATGTGACGAGAACATCACTATCTACCCAGATTTTTTCCTGGGGTTTTTGTTTGGTTTGGTTGGTATTTTTTTTGTTGTTCAAATGTTCGGGTTTTTTTATGAAACAAGGAGCTGCAGAATATACTTTCCTCCCTCTCCCCCCACCCCGGAAATAAACAACTGAAAAAAGACAAAAACTTGAATTGTTCACTGTTAACTACATCAGTCTTTTATCATAAGTTTGTCAGAGAGAATACCGTATTTTACTGTATTCATATATGTTTGCCTCATTATACTTCCTTAGCATTAGAACTCTTTGCTAGTAGTAGCAATGTGACGAGGTTAATCACCAGGCAAAGAAATATATTTGACACTTAAGCTATGTTGGTTATGTGAGATTTACTCAGTGACTTTACCTCCTCCTAATTATTTATTATTAAAATAATCTTTTTTTAAAAGATTTTAAATACATACACTCTTCATAATCACACATACTCTTCAGTGTTTATACTGCTCCTTTATCCTTAAACTTTCTATTTTGGAAAAAAAGAAAACATACAGTTTCTTGTTAGCTTTGCTCTTCAGTTCTCATAAACTGGAAGAATGCAGCAATGTTTGGGTAGCTAACATTGGCAAAAGAGCACATCTTTGCATTTGAATGCTAGAGTTAGGAAATATTTGTTTTGCTTCTATGTCCTTTATTAATTAACAGAACATTGATTTTTAAAAATACTGATTCTACAGCATACTGCTGTTATGTGCTGTGTTTCAGCACACAAGGGAGCAGGCTGCTTGAATAAATTTATTATAGACTTGTTCAACCTTGACTAAAGGAGTTGGACACTAGGCATTCAAACTATGTTCAGCCTTGAAGAGCGAAATAGAATAACAAATAAATAATTAGAACACCTTTTTTATCATATATCAGTGATGAGAGCTTGGAGATTTATGCCACGAATAAAGGCACAGGCTTGGATATTAAGCCAACTATTTCTTAAGAAAAAAAAAAAGTTAATGCAACAATAATCATGCAGCCTTCTAGGACCCAGAAGTAAGAAAGAATAGTATTCACACAGTGAAAAGGAAAAGAAGAAAGATTACTTCCTACCTGTGACACAATGTAATTTAACTGATCTTTGACCCAGATTGCTCCATTATAAAGTAGATATCATGCTTCACTAATGGGAACCATAGACAGCCTGAAATTTGAGATGAACATACCAAGACCATTCCTCACACTGACATTAAAGATTATAACAAATTATTTTAAATACAAAAAACCCCAGACTTTTAAATATATGTATATACACTAAAATAATTAGTTTTCTAAATAGGAGAAAGCAAACAAAATTGAAAATACAATTATTTATAAATAGATCTTCCTCCCCTTGTTCACTCTGCCCTTCACTCAAGCCACTGATAGTTGTAAACTCTGTGGCATCTCTGAGTTTGTAGCAAATTTCTTTTTCCATCACTGAAGATCAAGGTTCAGTGTTACAACTGTGCAGGATCTCAGCAAGATTGTTTCCCTTTCCATCTACAAGCTGCAAGAGCCCCCTCTGCCAAACATGCCCAGCAGCATTCTGAAGAAATACCCTTGCCTTTGCCTTTGCCTTTTTGCCTTTGCTCTGGCCCTGGCCCCAGAAGGTTTCCCTACCCAAGACACTCACCACACTCACATATTTGGAAGAAACAACTCACCTTTTATTGTAACGTCCCTCCTCTAATAGATAATGAGGAGGGGGATTGTGAATAAGTGTTTGTAAACTGAAAGATCCTCATGGAAAGATCTGGTGAAGCAGTAAATGACAGTAATTCCTCCTTGCTGTCAGCATGAATATCTGCTCTGTTTCTTTACACTGAGTTAAGTTCTAGTTCTTTGATGTGTTGTTTCCTTTTTATAAGGGCTTTTTGCCCTTTCATTGAATCAATCTTCCTGAAGACAGAACACTTTACAGTCCATATTTAAGATATGGTTGAAACAGGTAATGCTGAATGTGGTCCTAACAAGAAAAACCCCACAGCAATCTGCAAAAGCTTACTTACTCAAGAGAAGCCTTTCTCTAGGATGAACGTGGAAAGCCTTCCTACAGCTTTCCCTAGGTGAAGTGTTTCATGCACCTGTGCCTGTACCTTTCCTGCATCCCCTCACTTTCTTCCTAGAGGATGGAAAATGCTGTTTGTTTTACCCTTTCTCTCAAAGCTAATGTTTGAGAAAGTTACAAGAGAAACAAGGGGTGTGTTGCATGATTTGGTCACATCTCACACCATCTGAATGTGCTATTACTAGCCACAGACCTTAGTAGTGCTGTCACAGGTATGCAACAGGCATAAAACATATCCATCAGATAACACCATAAATTTGTATATTTGTTTTACTTGGAGATCATGACTTGCTGACCCTTTCATTTGAAATTCTCAAAGAGAAGTGTTGAATATTTGAGAAACACAAACAAAAACCACAAGTGTAACCTCAGCAAAAAGAGCAACAGCAGTAACGAACAGCATTCACACACTGCTTTTTGTGTTTGTGTTTCCCAACACATTCTGCAAATTGAGAAACAGCTTCAAAAAGTCACACAGAGTTTTTTACATGGTGATTAGATAGACCAGTGGCAAAACCAGAATTACTGCATAGAGAGACAGTCACTTTGTCCCACTTTCACATACCTAAACTCGAATACTCTGAATTGCCTGCTGGAGAGTATTACCTTTCCCCTTTGTGTATGCATAAGGAAATATAGTTTCCTGTCATATACCAGATCCTCCAGACACACTGCATTTTATTCGTAAGGTCAACTCTTACCTTAAGGATAGCAGGGCCCTGTCCACACCAGAAATTTTAACTTTGGTGAAAGCTTTTTATGTCTTACTTTCCTCCTCTGCCACACATGCCAGTGGGCAGCTAGCCACCCAATGAGAAGTGCACTGCATATCCACTGCATCTGCACTACTCTCCAGAGCAGACCTGCTGAAAAGCATTAGAACCACAAGACAGTGTATGTATATATCTATATCTCTATGTGTGTGTGCGTGTGTAAACAATAGAGGAAATAATGTAATTTATATTTGTTTTCAATCTTTTGCTTGATTTATTTATTCTAATAGTTTTTTTTCATGGGCTTTTTACACAAATATTATCTGTATTCATGTATGTCCTGAAGGTAAAATCACCAACTTCTTTCTTCTTGGCATTACTTGTGTCATTCCTTGGAAACACCCTGAGAAATGAAACAGGATAAAGATAATTAATTTTATCAATTAGGATTGCAGAGAAACATGACTATTAGGACGTAAGGGAGAGCAGAGAGCTGTTCGTATCTGAACAACAGACATATAGTGAGAACTCATTTACTTTTGCGTAACTTACCTTCCAGGAAATACAGGCTCTTAGCTACCAAGCACTCTGCAGCAGCACTAAGATAGAGTACTTGATGAAAACTTGAATAAAGAAATAGAAAGCTAACCACAAAGCCAAACTCAGAAGGAAGACATATTATATTGGGTCAGCCAAAATGTAATAGCGTTTTGGTTTTTTTTAACAGATGGACATACAAGTCTTGAAAAGTAACTACCTTCATTTGAAACCATAAATTGATTGTATAGCTTAACAGCTGACAGATCACACTTGTTTTACAAAAAGAAAGTGCATGACTACATTAACAATTATTTATTTGGCGTCAATTTCAAAACGGAAAATCAAAAGGAACATTCTCATCATATTTTGCTGTATTACTTCAGAAAAGGAGAAAACACTGTGCAAGCTCATAAAAAGTGATGTGATGTGTATAGTGAAGGTGCTGTAAAACTATGGTAGTGTCAGAATTGGTTTGCTAAATTTCAATCTGGAGATTTAGATGTTAAAGATGCACCACAATCAGGAACAATGACAAAATAAAGGCATTGATCGAATCGAATCGACGTTTAATGACACAAGAGATTGCTGATGACCTTCACATATGAAAGTCAAGCACTGAAAACCATTTAAAACAACTTGTTAGGAAGCTCAATATTTGGAGACTATATGAGCTCAAAGAAATTGTAAGTAAGAAAGAAAAAGTAAGAAAAAGTAAGCCTTCACTGCTGATGAGGATATCTAATTGTTCTTAGAACTGTTTTTTGTCAAAAAATATAAGAATGCTTCTTAATGCAGAATCATGAAGTCGCCTGAAAGATGGCAAAACAAAACAAGATTGAACAAAATGGATAGTATATTCTTTAATACAGTTTTCTTTTCCCATGAAAAGTTCACCTTTCATTTACCCAGAAAAAAACACAATTACTTTTTGGCCAACCCAGTATTTATTATCCCATGATGAATATTCTGTAGTCTATTTGCAATGTGTCTGATAAAGTTTGACTTGGAGTAAATGGTCTTATAGAGAACTGCATTCACCACAGAAGACTGGTCTCAGGAGAAAAGATATGAAAACTGAACAGCTCTCATACACTTCTGGTACACTCTTAAAGACAAGACTGCAACAGGGTTGCAGCAAAGCAATGTGAAGGATTTGCTTCTCAGGCCAACAATTATCTTAGAACTTATATAACATTTTAAAACAAAATAATTTCCCCTACTTAACCATTAGAGCAGCACTTCTCAGATAAAATTTAAAATTATTCTAGAGCAACAGAGCACAACCAGTGGATTTGATGCCATGAATATCCACAATTGTACAATTTTCTCATAATTCCTTGCAATGTGGTTTCATAACTGTGCTATCAGTACATAACAGTCATCTAAAAAAAGTCCCATAATTAACTGTGGTCAGCAGAAGGAAAATCCATTTAAAAACAGGCTGATCCAATCCTTCAGCAATCTTGACTGAATGCCAGTCTTGTAGCATCTCCATCAACCATACACAAAATATAATTGCAGAAATAGATTGCATGAATTTTAAGAAAAGAGCTTAGTTAAAAAAATCAGCTTTTCTTTTACTAAGGTTGTCAAGCAAACTTTAGAGGAGATAGAGTATTCTCCTATTAAGATACATCTTCCCATGTTAAGATAAACAAAAGAGATTAATTACCTCACACCAGTCAGGCTGTTCCACTGATTTTCTGAAGCCAAACTCCAATTGCTACAGAAGCCTGAAAAGTTTGAGTTAAGAGTTTTTACTACTAAGCCTTGAAACAAATGCTGGACAGTCATACTCTTCCACACTTAATAGCAACTCTTTGTTTATGTTGAGGAAAGATCATAGAATCATAGAATCACAGAATGTGTTGGGTTGGAAGGGACCTTTAAAGGTCATCTAGTCCAATCCCACCCCTGCAGTAAGCAGAGATACCTTTTATTAGATCAGGTTGGTCAGAGCCTCATCAAGCCTGACCTTGAATGTTTCCAGGGATGGGGCCTCCACTACCGCCTCATAACTTTATGGACTGACTCTCAATTAGACTTGAAGAGTAATACAACCAAATAATGCTATGAGCATGTTGCATGAGATGAGATCCTGCCATGAAGTTAGCATGGCAGGGCAATGCAGACTTAGATCCTACAACCATGTACCATGGAGAAAATTTAAAATTAAAAAAGATTCAGCTTTTGAGAAAATACGTTGAGTGAAAATTGAAGGTACAGGAAAAAGCTGAAATTGTAAACAGAGACAGGGGGAAAGTTTTCTAATCTGAAACATAATAAAATCCATAGAAAATTTATTTGACCAGCAGAGGAAAAAAGCATATCCAAAATCTAAAGAATCATGAAAAAAACCCAAAACATAAGGAGGACTTATAAGGAGGGCTTCCTACTCTTTTGTAATAGCAAATTACAATGAAATTAAGCATACTATCAAATTGCCAGGTGTTTTACAAGGTATCTTTCTTTTTTCACAAAATTCCAGTACCAGTCGTATTAGCCAGTCAAAAATACTATCCCAGTTGAGGAGACAACAGGGGAGAAAATGCACAAATAAACCTCTCCTTAGTTCCTAACTAAAAATACTCTATTACTGAAAATAATTTCAGATTATAGAAAAGGAAAGTCCCACTAAATAAAACATTTCATTACTGCCATTCTTGTCCATTCTATGCATTTTAATGCTACTTTCAGATTAATTTTAAGGGACTAATTTTAAAATCAGCAGAGGTTAGTGTTAAAATTATACTCACATGCAAAAAATGCCAACTGGATGCTCCCAGTATGCAAATTTCTACTTTTTCTCTTGGGAAAATATGAATAGTTTTTTTCAGAATTTCATTCTGAAATTTAAATCTTTTAATGTATTAGTACAATATCATAACATCCTAAATAGTCCTCTGAGATTAGTTTGACTCATACGAGTCTAAAAACTGTTGCTTTTATGACTTTTAAAATAATCCTGCAGACAGTTTCCAATGTGATTTATTTAAAATGCATTCATCAATGTGTTCACCTATTAGCCAGCTATACCAGGAAACAAAATGCATGAAATGAGAAAAAAAGGAGGGGAAGAAAGGAGAGAATTGCTTCTCACTCCTTTTAAACTTCCTTCTTCTTTAATAATATTTTTTTTCTCTCCTTGTAATGCTTAATTATCTTCTCAGAACTCTTCTCTCCCCATTACCACTGCACTGTATTTTATTCTTCCTTGCCTGGTTCAGCCCTTTATTATTTTACTGTTGTGTTAGGTTGGCAAAAGCTTTCCTCTCAGTACAGAATTGATTGCTTCCCCACAGAACTGTCAGAAATCAGCAGGGAGTTGAAAAGATAAACACCCAAAGACAGTATTTCAGCAGGCAGAAACAAGAAGTGACAATATTTCCAACAATAATTATTCATATCCATCCTGATGGACCACTGCTGACACAGGCAATAAAATTTATTTAAAAAAAAAAGCAGAATAAAATAATCTCTGTCACGGAAGCCTTAGCAAAAACCATGGAACTTGTCAGTACCTCTGCTTCATTCAGTCTGATAGTGCCTTGATGACTCTGTCAAGTCAAATAGAGAAACTGTTCTTATAAAAATAAAAAGGAGGAGGGGAAGCATTGTTTGTTTAGGCATTTGCTTTCTAGGAATCTAAGAGCCTTTTTATTCTTTTTTTAGTGTTATTTTATACAATTTGGAATCCTTTTATAGCTTGAATATCCAAAGACATTGATATTTTAACTCCAACCCTTTAGAATTTGATCAACTACTTCATCACAAATAAAAGTGTGTTCCAACAGGAAAAAAAAAAGAAAATACTATTTCAACCTGAACGATCATTAATACATGGCAGATGAACAACCCTAATCCTCTACATAATATTAAAAAACATATAAATGACTTTTGAAAATGCCTAGCAGTATCAAATATGAACTTGTTGTTTATGAGTTAGTGGACTTAAACACCTACTACCCAGATCTACAGAGGCTCTACTTAGTAACACAGCACTGGTCTGTCTTCTGTGCCATTGCCCACTGGACTTAAGGCCCAAGATAGGCTAGAGAAATGGGTGCCTCAGGAAGGTAGTTTCAGAAAATAACAGCTGAACAGCTAGACAGAAATGGCAAGACAAGGAGGACAGGGAAAAGACCTGCCTGATGTCATGTGGGTACTGTCAAAAACAAAACTCAGATTTCCAGTTCCTTGCTCAGACAAATAACTGTCCTTTTGAGGATATTAATGAGCAAATTAAATCAAATTGAATTACATGTTATAGAATTAAATTAGTCATTGGGGTTGGATTAATTCTGTGGCCCACTAGCTACAGATGGTTTTACTAGATTCTCTCTCAGGTCACTTATCCCATCTTTCTCTTTTTTATACATTTCTTCTTTTATTCCTTTACTCTCATCCATAGAATCACTTTTAAAATAATATACAGACAGACACATCTGCATGCGGAGCATTCTGAGATGTACTTACTCTTTTTTTTTTTTTGTTAACTTAGTGGTGTTTAACTGAGCTACTGTGGAAGGAACAGAAGTATTTTTCAAGTAAACAGAATTCAAAAATTTTACTAAAATAAAATACAATTGCAAATTATATTTTAAATTTAATTAAAATATAAACCCTACAAAACCATCTTCTCCAGACTAGGATATGAATCATATATTGCCATTGTAGTAACAGATCAAAGAAATTAAGGAGTCTTTCACTGAACAAGCCATTTCAAGTAGATTGAAAAATGTCCCAGAGAGTATTAAACATGATCCTCCAATAGGTGGAGTTTGGATGACTATGCTGAGAATTCCCTTGCATGTTTTGTCTGGAAAACTGTACTGGAGATGAAAGCCTAGATTACATCATACATGTACTGCAAATGTTAAGAAGAAAATAGAAAACTATGGATAGGGCAGCTAGAGTCCTTGCATAAGCCAAAAGATACATAGAAAAGTAACTCAAATTTTTGAGCTTCGAAATTGTGTTGTCAGAAAACATGTAAAGAATATATGGGATATATGACTCTCACTTCTTGCTTTAATCATTACATCTTACTGTTACTTTCAAGTCCTCTTAATGTTCTAATTTCCTCTATTTTTTTTCCAAAGTTTTCCTATTGTTACATAAGATTTAGTTTCCAATGTTCTCATAAATGACAGACTTTATTTTCCTCTTTCTTATTTTACAAAGGATAGCCATAAAAACCTCATGATGATGTCATCATTTCAGTGTCTCCTCCTCATTCTAAAATTCCTTACCTCACTGGAATTACAGTATAGGAAAGATTTCACCTATGAAAGTCAGTCAGGGTTCACTGATTTATCCCTTTAGAGAGCACTCCAATTAAGAGAATCTAGGTGTAAGTTATAAATGCATGAAAGCATGGACTAAACCAAAGAAAAAATAAACACAATATTTTGTTTAAAAGATCAAGAAAATAATGACTTATTGAAGCAAATAGCATGTAGCTATTGAAGTACAGACCTCATTTGTCTTAATAGAGTTCTTAATACTGAAAAAACTTTCCCAGACTCCTTCAAGCCAGCATTAGCATTTTGTTAAAATATTACTTGACCATTTGCGCAAAACTTTTGTAACTTTTTTATTTTTCAAGGTTTCAATTGTTTAGTGTGCATTAAGCCTTAAACACTACTTGTGATTAAATGTGATAAACAAACAAAAAAAAATACTTTCCTTATTTCTAGTCATACACTGCATGTTTGAAGCTGACCTATTACACCCTGATTATTTCTCATTCTAAGCCCTTAAGTGGGGAGCAGCCAATGAAGTTGTTCTCAATCCAAAGCTCTTCTGCCCTGCTGTGCTCTTCTGGCCACAAACTACACACAACCAGTGTTTCCATGGGGCACCACTACAGAGTGAGGCTGCAGGTCCAACAGAAATTGCAGATTTACTGAGTAGGTTTCCCAGAACTTCCCCAGGCCCATCACCTGTTCATGAACTCTTGCTGTTTCAGTAGCGATGTCTCATAAAATACATATAATACCACCTCCATAATAAAATACCTGCCACTACCTCCATACTAACTGTAGATTGTATTTTAGATGCAAGTTTGAAATGGGATTTCTTTTGGCAACACATGCACAAATGAGAAGAAGATGCATCAAATAGTTCTACACAGAAACTGAAGTCTAACTCTTCTTACTGTGTCTTAAAGATAAAGATAAATTATTTCTTCATTTACTTCTTTTGGTACAAAATTGCAAGCTAGCTCCTAACATTTCTTAGACCTTCACTACCTGGACTTAGAAAAAAAGTGAAAATTTTAAAAATGCTGTACTTAGACCATGTGAAAGATGGAATACAAACTTTAGAGAAGGGTGAATACGTTGAAAATATTTTCCATTCTCTTCATTGCAAAGACTACAGTAATGGTCATATCTGACATATAAGAGCTTATAACAGCTGTTATGAAATATTTTAACAAGACTACGAAGCTAGTACAACTAAATGCAATATTCATTTGGTTGTCTTTTCTCTAATGCTGTGATTAACCTATAATGCCATCAGTGGGAACAGGGAATCTTAAAACCATTACATATAATTTTTAATGCATTAGAATATTTTAGCAAAAATACAATTACTGTAACCATTTCCATACATTTAGCCCTTTTCATAGTAAAATAAAATGTCTGTCCTATATGATGAATTGAATGGAATTTACTTGCTTTGTTTTTCACATGTTATTTCTGCATATGGCAAGATCTGTAAGACTTGATGACAATTCCAGAAAGAAAATGGATTGCACTTTGTATTTGTACAGGACAGCAGGCAAACATCTTCAAACTCCATCAGACAAACTGAAGAATAGTTCATGCTTTCTCATGAGCCCACTAGAAAGTGATAGCTCATGATCAAGATCACAATTTTTTTTGTACAATTTTTTTTACATCACACAATATCCACAATGTGGACATCTGCAAGAGAAATTTCGTTAGTGCTTTAGTGGTGCTCTGCCATGTAAGAGACCCAGGTTTTGCTCTTAACACTGTAATCTCTGGAGTAGTAATAGACTGCATTGGCAAATGATTTGAGCATCAGAACAAGAGAGCACAACACTCCTCTCACTTTATTACAGAGCTTAGTTCAAAATTTAAACTGTAATGTTCTCTAACTCTGGCATTTAATTAATCTACAAAAGTACTGAGTTTCTTATAGAAGCAGGAAGGAGTCAGAAATAATCTATGTGTTTCCAAGGAGGACAGGAATGATGCTGGGAAAATCATAACTAATATGGTTTCCACGTAACACACATACACTCACCCAACCAAACACAACAAAATGCTTTTTTGTTATCCTTATTATGAGCAAGCAGGAATATCTGATATTTTTTTTGATGAGCCAATAAAACCAGATTAATACTCAGTAACAATATGTATATTATTTAAAAGAGTCACTGATATAATTTTGCATTACTCCATAGTGAAATAAAGACTGTCACTGACCCAGCGTCCCACTTGGCAATAACTATAGCTTTTTTTCTTAAAGGGCTGCTATGCACAATCTTTAGGAGTTAGTAAAAACTACCTGTTTATCAAATCATGGTGACCATAAGTACTTTCACAAATACTGGTTAGAGAGTAGCCATACATTTTAAACATAAACCTGTTGATTACAGATGGTCCAGATTTACGTTTCCAGGAAAGAATTTTCTTCAGTTTTGAGATAAGCATTGGTCATGAACAAAATGTTACTAGCCAGATGGGCAAAGTACAAATAGGAATGTGTTTCTGTACAGATTCTATCATAATGCTTGAAAGAAATCACCAATTAAATGCTCTGACGCACTTTGAAGAAACAGGCAAAGCTAGGAAACACTTAAACATTTTAGAGTCAGGTCCATCTATCCTCTATTAAAATTAACTTAATGTAGACATCATTTTTCATGTAGTACATCAAAGGATAATGTCTTTCTGAATGTTTCTTTGAGATTATTATAGAACTTTGGGTTCATTCTGTATTATACTTGTCAGACTCCTTGCAGGGTGTGATTCATTGTTACCTATCATCTCCACTGTGTCCTCTTTAAACCACACCTGTTCACACGATATTCACGTGCAACCCTGAGAACTGTGCATCCAACAAAAGATATTTACCCCCTCAACCTAGCAGAAACTCCTTCTTAAATTTACAGAATAGAAGTATACTGTTCAGTAGGGTCTTCATCTTGCACGCATACTAGAAAGCTCCAAAGAGATTTTGATAAGAATTAAGAACATTATTTACCTGGAACAGGACCCTGAAAACTCAAAGTAAGGATGGTTAAGGAAGAAAAGAGGTGAAAAGACATTGAAAGATTATAGATATGATTCTTTTCACTAATCTAAATAATCTTAAAATGCTTCTATTCAGTTGCCAATGCATGAAGCAGTTTAATTTGGCAGAACTTCTACTTGGAAGAACACAGCGTCCTGAAGCTGGTTTTCTTATGCAAAGACTTCCTTTTAGCTTTCAGCATGCAAGGTATACGCCATTCCTATACCAATAAGCTAAATCCAGAGAAAGTATATAAACAGAAAGTAAAAGGATGTACCTTTTCTACTGGAAAAAAGTTTGAGTTTAAATTAATGTAAACTTCTTACTCTACAGGGATTCTAATTATCATGCAAATTAGAGTAACCTATACTCTCCTCTGATTTGGCTAAGTTTGTTCTTTCAACTTTTTAAAACCAAAATCTTTGGACTTCTTCCTGTGAGTTATTCTGTTAACAGACTTCATTATGCACATAGCGATAAAGCTCTGAATATAGGTATTCTAGATAGCTAAACATATTTCATATTTTTGCCTAGGGGTACCAGAACAATGGAAGTGGAAACCACTAGCTTTGATATAAAGATAATTTTCTTATTGATAGTTCTATAAAACAAAAAAAACCAGAACAAACGTTTCAGCTTTATCTAATAAATTCAGTGATAACCAAAACTCCTTGCAAAACTTCCTGGCATTGTGAAACACATCTTGCAATATAATAGACATAACTGACAACACCATTAGAAGGAATGATCTTAATCCTACATTAAAAGTCAAACACCCTTGTTTGACAGTATACTGCTTACAGCAGTAACTAAAACGAAAACTATGCTATTCTTCAGTAATGATCCAAAATTGTTTAATTATTCTCTTTAAAGCAATTGTGTTTTGGACCATCACAGTAGAATATCATAAGAATTTTAACAAGCTTTTCATGTTTAAAGCCATAGTAAAAATGAGCTATATCCAAGTACAGAAAAAACCAATATTTTATTTATAATCTTATTTTAGTGTTTGAACTACAAATTCTGGTTCTAGAATTGTTTAAAAGATCATGGGTTTTATAACTTTTCACAAGTAAATTAATTTCTTGGGGTTTTTTTGTTTGTTTTTGGTTTTTTTACTTCCATTTTTTCACAGAATGGTACTTTTGGTAAATACAAAGCAAATCATTACATGAGAAAAAAAAATGGATTCTTTGTTTTTTTCACTTGTAAAGTTGCTGTTAATATTCCATTCCCTGTTGAAAACTTTCAAAAAGGGCATGGGAAGTCAAAAGAAAAAAAAGGAAAAATGTGACAAAATTGACCAAATGTCACCACTAGAATTCACCATAAAAATTCCCAAAGTGTAACAGAGTTCTTACAAAATTTCCTAGTCCAGTTCTTTTAGGGAATCAATATCTCCTATGAAAAATATGGCAAATGGGAATCAGGGTAGGTTGCGGGGGGGAAACAGAACGAAGAGGGTAAATAAGTGCAGCAAAAAACAGGTTCAGAGGAATACACATAATTTTGTCTGCTTTAGATCACAATAGAATTTTTAATAAATAAATTTCTTTTTCTTAGTAAAGACACTTTTTTGAAACAGTAGATTTAGCCCAGTCATTTGTGTCACTTGTTTTATAAACCATCTTTTGTTGACCCCACCCCCACCCCATAATGTCATAAATGTTTCAGATTTGAGTCTCTTGTACATTGTCTTTTGAGTTCATTCGGATCAATAACGGTTCATGCACTGAACTGTGTATTGAATTTATTGTGTTAACTGTTGTTGTGTGGTTGAAAGGAGACTTATAAGAGTTATAGTGATTTAAGTGCTCATGCTCTATTGCTGGCATGGGCAAGTGACTCTCTATGGGTGTATCACCTGTAAGCTCATCATCCACATTAATAATCTCTACAGTCCGTGTTGGAGCATGATGGTTCTGCCGGTGATGCTGTTTCCTCATTTTGTAGAAAATTACCAGCATCACAGCAGCCATGAGAGTTATAGCCACAAAACAACCAATTATGATCTTGGTAGTCTTCATAACCTCATCTATTCCTGGGATCCCATTGTTTGCGTCCGTCACAGGAATGGTAAATGTTTTCTCTGTTGATCTTGTGCTCTGTGGAGTGAGTGAGGCTGTCATGTTAGTGGTCTCCCAGTTTGTAACTGGTGTGGGCCCAACTTGCTCTGTGGTCTGTGCCTCATCCTGAGAAGGTTCCACAGTCTCTACTGTGACGGTTGAAAAGTATGTGTAACCAGGGTTATCCAGGGCAGTCACATTCAGTGTGGCAGAAGCTGTGGTATTCCCAACAGAGTTACTCACCATGCATGTATACAAACCTGTGTCTTGCACAGTTACCTTTGTAAAATTTAATGTGCCATCGCTGAGCACAGCAATCCGAACTCTGTATGCTCCATGTGTCATAACAGATCCATTTGGAGTGATCCAAGATACAGAGGTCAGGGAGGTTGATGCCCGGCATTTCATCTCTGCAGCCATGCCTTCAGTGACGTTGAGGTCTGCTGGTGGCTCCACTATGACTGGAGCATAGCATGTGAAGTAATTCAGGTCCAGCTCACCAATGTACCTTCCTTTTAAACTGGGAGGTGTGTGGCAACGGGCACAGCATGCAGTATTGGAGGGTGCCTTGTCTTTAATCCACCAGCTGAGCCAAAGGATATCACAGTTACAGTTCCAAGGATTGTGATGCAAGTGGATCCTTTCTAGGCGGAGTGGTGTGAACAGGTCATGAGGCAGTAGTGTTAGATTGTTGTGTGCCAGATTGATTTCTACAAGTGACTGAAGGTTATCGAAAGCATTCCTTTCTATCACTTGAATCTGGGACTGTATCATCCACAATTTCTGAAGATGCATTAACCCTTGGAAAGAACCTGGCCGAATGGCAGTCAGGTGATTCCCAGAAAGATCTAACTCATCCAGTTTTACAAGTGGGGTGAGGTTAGGAATCTCTCGAAGATTACACATGGCAAGGTTCAAATACCTCAAGTTGGACAAACCTTCAAAGGCACCCTCTGAGATGTATGAAAGCCTTTTCAATTCCCCCAAATCCAACCTCCGTAGAGAAGGGATTCTGTTAAAAGCATAAGAAGGGATGCTCTCAATGGGGTTGTTTCTCAACCACAGTTCTTTCAGTTTTGACAGGTATACAAAAGCCCCATTTGGGATAGTAGTCAGACGATTGTCAAAGAGTTCCAAAGTGTTGAGATTGGCCAAACCATTAAAAGCCCCTATTTCAATTGTTCTGATGTGATTCCTGTTGAGCTGCAGGATTTCTAGGTGCCTCAGATGCTTGAAGCTATTAACTTTAATGATTTGGATCTGGTTCTCATGGAGATTGAGTAACCGGGTGTTGGTGGAGATGCCGTCTGGCACGTCTCTCAGATTTTTCCGTACACAAATCACTTTACTGAACTGATTGCTGCAGGAGCAGACAGAAGGACAAGTTTGAGCCCTCACTAGACCAGCCACCACAAGAAGCTGAAGAGCCAACAGCACCACAAGCAGGGGGTCAAATAGGGCCCTGTTAAACCTAGGACCTATCATTATCTGCTGTGGATGTAAGGTCATCTTGTTCAATATTCATAATTTATTTGGTGTTGGTCCTTCTGGAGTTTGAATAGTTTGAATGGCCTGAAAGAAAGAAGGAAGAAGGAGAACATTAAATTAATCTCAAACACTTAATTGTGCTCTCTAAACAAAGACTTCTTAAGTCCTTTCAGTCAACTCTACAAATTTCATGAAACTCTGTACTGAGAATAGCTATAGAAATTCTAATATTTTGCTTCCTGTACAGCTATGTATGTCAGCTGTAATTGGCAATGACATAAGAAAAAGCCAGACACTAACTTTTCCTGCTCATTCCAATGTATAACACAAGTAGCTGGATGGCGGATAACAAGTTCAACCACAGTGGACAGCTAAAAAAATGCTTGAACTAAGGAGGTGAGTTGAAAGAAGTGACAAGGGTCTCAAAAGGCAAAAAAAAGAATAAGACAGAAATCATCAGAATATTCAAGGTGTTAACCTTCTTGACAAACTGCAAGACAAGACAACAGATAATATGAAAATCAAGTGGAGATTCCTCTTTTGTATGGATGAAAATCATGGTCTACACAAATGTGATTCTTGCATCAGAGCTTAACTAGAAGTAAAGCCTTCAATACTGAATGTAGCAGGTCACGTAATGTCAGGGCAAGATCTTGCCTATATCAAATTAAAAAACTAAAATACAAAATAAACATAGTAAGCATCAATCCTTCCCTACCATTAAACACCATCATCTAAATTCATATTTCCTCCTCAATTCTTTTGTTTGGCACCAGCAGCAGAGAAACACTCATTAGTAAATTTGCGCTGAACACAGAAATACGAATAGCCATTTAAGTGCTGAAAAAAATCTCTTTGTAGCTCCAGGGTTGGCAGTTTCATTGGCACATCTAAAAAATCCTACAGATCTTACCATAAGGGGAAAAAAGACCTTTACACTACAAATGATCATTCTCATTTTAAGAATTTCAGTACTGATTAATTTGTGGTAGTTATAAAAGCCCTCAGCTCTCAGTTCATTTTCAATCTGCAGCTCAGTGCAAGGTCCCTCTCCTGAAGAGATTAATGAAATTTCCTATAAATCAGCCAAAACTGAAGTCTTATAAATTACAAAAAGCTTAGAGCATAGTTATAACCTAGAGCACCCAGATGCATAATACACGTATTCAGTAAAGCAAAATACTGTAAGGCAATGGTTTTACGTCCCAGGCTCTAAATTGTTTCATTTTGTGTAAAAAAAAAGCTATTTTAAAAAAAATACAGGAAAAAAGACATTAACTTGCATCTCACAGAAATTCATTTATTTAAAGATTTTTTTCTTGTTTTATATTCAATTTTTTGAAAAATCATTTCTGCATTTTTTTTTTAAATATAATAGTTCAGAACCAGCAAGTGTTCTCATCTTGCTTTTAATAATTTACTGCAGAGAAAGCCACTATAATGGTTAAAAACTTGCAAATGGGAATTGGAAAGTCTATGCTGTATCTGTTTGTTTGATCTGCTCTGTAAGTGCTATTTATAAAACATCATTCTTGTTATGAAAGATTCATGAAACTAATGTGTTTTGCAACCTTGAGCGAGTCACTTAAGTTTTTTCTCTGTGGCTTACACGTCTGTCATACGACTCTAGAGAACCCTGTGGCTGTAGTGTTACATGTTACTGCTCCCACCTCTCCATACCTTCTTTCTGCAACGATTGTACTTCTGAACATCAGCTTCATAGGTTTAGGATGATGTGCTAGGTAACATGAAGGGTGGCTTCTGTACACACCTTCTTTTTTACTGTAGACTTAAAAGGTCACTTATCTCTTCAGAGATGCTGAACACAATATAAGGAGAAACACTCTCAAACTAATCAATAAAATTCAAGTTCCCTTACATCAAAAATCCAACTGTAGTAAAATAATCTACAAAAAGGGAGTGAAAAGGACCTGGTTCCCACCTTTCTTACAGTGTCATAAAGAAAAATCTGTCCATTGTGGTCAAAAGTATCATACCAAGGAGTCTAATATCAATTTCAGGCTCCTTATTTAAGATCTGTGATCCATGAATTTTGCTGTTGAATCATAATTAACCATCTTCTGTGATAGTTAATGTGATTGTATTAGCATTTTTTTTGTCACTAGGTTTTTTATTACTATTCAGTAGATTTATCTTTAATTTTCTTTCTTATTTTTAAAAAAATCCTTCAAAAACTTAACCCCTAAGGACTTGGACTGAATAATGAATCCCGTTTACAAGTAATAAAACAGATACAGAAACACATCAAACCAATTATTTTACCATTGCACTGCTGCAATGTTATTGTCTTCACTGGAACTGAGATGAGAACTCAGCCTGGTACGTCCAGCTTCAGAGCTGCCAATTGTCACTGTATGGCTGGTATGCCACTGGGAACACGTGTGGCTTGTAGAGAATGTAGCAATCTATCTCGGACTTATTCAGTATTAAAGGCCAGGTTTGCAAGATGCCATATGGTTTCTCTACTTTTTGCTACTTTCTGCTCTCATTCATGTATCCTGGATATCCTGAAGGACCAGGAAAACTATGGGATTTGTAGAGCAAGAAAGTGTAGGAAAAATAAGACAGGTCATGAGAGACCTCAACATCGGCCAGTGTATGCATAAAATCCCTTCAGTTTCTTCTTTACCAGCCTCCGCAAAGTTATGTCAAACCATGCTACAAACACTACAAGGCCCTTCTCTCCTGTCTGAGACCTCAACATCGGCCAGTGTATGCATAAAATCCCTTCAGTTTCTTCTTTACCAGCCTCCGCAAAGTTGATTATGTCAAACCATGCTACAAACACTAAAAGGCCCTTCGCTCCTGTCTCGACTTCTTGCACCTGATGATATCTCCCAGCATTACCTTCACCTACTCCTTTATCCAGCAAATCATCCCTTTCCATCACTACAAATATGCTCCATGAGTAAAAGAAGATTAAAAAATTTACTTGAATACAGTAGTTCATTACAACTAATACATTACCCAGTTCTGAGACTGATTACCAAAAATTGTTAAACCCAAACCAAAATGTTTCCATGTCTCAGTAGCAAAATGATTTTTAAAAGAAATGCTTTTATCTTCCTAAAATAATTCTCCTATATTCCTCCCATTTTTTGTTATTGACTCAAACAATGAATTAGTCACATAGAACAGCTCTTCCCTTGTGCTAAAGGCCAAAATTGCCTGTGACTTTTATGTGCAAGCAGTCTCTCAATCAAACATATGCCTCAGAACTACGATCTGTCAAAGACCCTCAGGGAATTCTACAACCCTCAGGTTCCTGTAAAATTCAGATCTGTGTATTTCATATACAAGCTTTGTCACTGACTACTTATAGCTGCTCTGAGTGTATAATTTTGAAGACAGGTTCACCATTTTGTGAGATGTGTGTGGAAAGTTCTAGATAGGTTTTCATAAGTGTTGGTGTGTTTGATTTTTCTGTGTCTAAACTGTATTTTGTTTAATATATAAGTACAGAAGATCTATCGTGCCATTCCTCTGGAATGTTTTCTGGAAGGCAGTGAGTACTAATCTTAGTTTTTGTAGCCACCGTTTGATTTAACTCCGGGTTTGTTTACATTACTAATTTTCTTCCCTCTGCTTGGTAATGCAGGAAGCAAAATGCAGTATTTGGCATAAGACCACAGTAACTGGGCCTGGTGCTGCTAAAGTACAGGGGAGCTGATGATTCAAAAAGCCACCATGACCAGCAGAAACTGTGCTAGGCAATGCCTTGTAAGTCCTCACTTCCAACCAGTGAACTTTGCAGGAGGTTAACATATTGCAGTGAGATTCCAAGTGGAAGTAGGAATGTATTTAAAACATCCTTTCTCTTATACGGGTGATTTCCCACAGTTCAGAGCTTAAGTATCCAGGAAGTCTTGGTGCAGTCCTTTCATATCATGGTAATTTTATATCATAAATTTCCTGGAAATACCATGGAAAAAAACTAGCCAGCCCAAAAACACAGTGGAAAATTCATTTAAAGCCTTGAAGAACATTATGGAAATATTTTAATGGCCTTTATGTAAAGATACATTTGGAACTCTGTACTGGAGTAATTTGATATTCGATATCTGTTTATTACGCTAGAGACACACAAAGGTTTAGCTTTATAAATCCACAAATGGAACACAGATCATCAACCAGCTTCTTTAGTCTCCATTGACAATTCTTTGTCTTCTAAATGATTTTTTTTCTTCGTTTTTCTAGTACCAAAATATCAACGCTATGGTCAATTCAGTAACACTAGTGCCCTCTGCTGTACAGATTTAAAATGTAGCTTAAAATACTAAGAATTTCATTACTGTACAGTGAGTTCCCCAGACACCATACAATTATTAAATGTTTTTCTGAACATGACCTTAAGTTTGTCTGTGACATTGCTTTAATTATCAAAGCATATCTGTCATTTGTCATTTTAGTACAGTCTCTTTATGGCCATGGAGACATACATACATATACATATACATATACATATACATATACATATACATATACATATACATATACATATACATATACATATACATATACATATACATATACACATCTAGTCATTTGTTTCTATTTCCATAGAACTCAAAAAATCTTTTTTCAAATTGACATTTGATATGCATGTTCTCCTTTCTATAGCTTATCTGATAATTAATCTATATGTACTACGTGTTTTCCTTTGAGCAAAAAGCATTGCCATCTTAAGATCCAATGCAGAAGATGAAGCAAGGAATGACAAAGCTAATCTACCTCTGCAGTTATGCACAGTGCAGCTTTCCTTAGGGACAGCTCGAAGGATACAGTAGTTACGTTATTGAAAGGTAACTTTGCCAAATGTGTATGCCAAGATGTCTTCCTTATGGGCATCGTAATGGAACCTGCAATTCACTTTTCTATTTATCTGTAATTAGCTTTTAGGCCTGATGTGCTTTGATCTCTGTTATTTTAGCAGAAGAAAGTGATTATATTTATGAAGGATTTTTCCCTATAATAGTGAACTTTGATTACAAAAGAAAACTCCTACACCATTCCCAAAGATCTGCCTAATGAGGTAGGGCAGGTGGCAAAGATATTTTCCCAAGCTCCAGTGACCCTTAGCTGGATCACTGGCAGTTTTGTCACTGTTGGCAATCCGTACTTAGCTTTCTGTCTTGTCTGTGGGTCTATGAATAACTGTCTCAGTAACGGAGTGGTGCAGGGCAAAGGCCATGGCTTTATTCCAATATATGGTTTCTGATACCGTATGATCTAATACAATTTGGTTGATGCAGTACATCTGCCATTAAAATTGAGATGCGATGTTATATGACACTGTGTTGAAAATATAGACAGAATCTATCAGATACTAGCTGATTAAACTATCACAGTAAAATTAAATCATCACAAGTACATTACATTTAAATCTCAACTAAAGCACGGTTAAATCATCACAATTCTCCCTCAGTTGCGTGCCAGAAAATTTCAGGATGAGGAGCACTTGGAGCCTTTTTTACAACTTTTTTCAAGTTGACAAACATGTGGATGCATTCAGAAAATACACCTTTGCTTTGTATGTATGCTGTACATCACACTTTAAAGAGGTTTTTGAGAGAAAAACCTTTTGCAAAGATATCAGCATTTATTAGTAAACAAGCCACTCTATGGTTGCAAACATATGAAGAGGAGCTAGGTGCATAAGCAGCTAATTATCCTGGTCTCTTCCAGTCATATCTGCACCAGAGAATTGAAAATAGTTTCCGTATGTAACAGAGCATGGAGTACAGCAATAAAAATAGGTCTAAATCCCAGAATGGCCTTATGCAGAAGTGACTCTTTTGACTCTCTTTTCAGTAACTCTGAATGCTCTCAGGGCCTGAGACTGTTCCCCTTTTGGCAGCAATGCCAGCAGAGGAAGCCAAGGGAATTTCAGTGTAGATACCAGGAGACAAGCACACAATCTGTTCTAGCTCCCCAAAATACTGAAACACATTAGTGTAAACCCTCGTCCCAGAACAGAGACTGAACTGTGGGCAGGGAACTCCACTGGGGTCAGAAATCCTCTACCAACATCTGTTCTGCAAATGCTCCAGCAGACTCAGATGCATGTCCCCATATGGCTGTAAAGGGTTGGGCTGATGGAACCACATTGCTAAGGATTCACTCACCATGCCCTGCTGCTTCCCTCCCTGCTTTTTTCTGTCCTGAAATTCTTTTCCACCTGGCTGAACCCCGGAGGATTAGAGCTTTCAGTTCAAGCGAAGTACAAACACATTCCCTTCCCATATACAATACGACACCATTCTTTTTCTCCATTGAATGTCAACAAAGGAACACATGCTATGTTCTTAATAGAGCACTACAATAATCATCATGTAAAATCAATAGACTGGGTTACAGTAGATCTCATATCTTTCTCTTCCTCATCTTAGGGGTTTTTTATTTTTCTCATTAATTGGCTCCTGTCTGAGGTGTTTGTGTTTTTATAAACAAACTGTTTTACAGGGAAAACTCATCACTGCAACTACATAGCTGTGTATCTTTTCCTCCATTCTTAAAAATCAGTTTTTTCTTTTCACTGCTATAGGACTTTAAAAGTCTCAACAACAGTTTAGGGAGCTATTGCAATAATGCCCAAAAACCTGGGAGGTTTCAAAGCCCAGATGCTTTTATCTATTTGGTTTTTATTTTATTTTTAGTTAAATACAGTGGAGGTTAAAGAAGGCTAGATAGGCAACCCTGCAATGCAAACTGATTACTCATGAGACTAGATAAATCAAAACACTCATAATGCAAATTATTCTCCTCTTTGTATGTTTCACTGTTTTGCTCTGGGACATAGTTGGAATTTTCTAAGGCCCCTTAAACCATGTAAGTATAGGAGGCAGAGTGTTTATTGCTGTACCACAGGTACTTCCTGGTTCTTTTCTGTAAACCTTTTAAGATTCAGCTCAATCACTAAGACACTGACCTGAAAGACCTAAATGTGATTGGACATACTCAATCCTTCTGAATCACCATTGATTTCAGGGGGATTCAATCACAGATGACTTTGATCCAGTCTGCCTTTTTCTTCTTTTCTTTCATTTTGTTATACAGAAAACAGCTTTATTTCACAGACCTCATTTTCCAGCATGATTTCATGTTTCCTCTCTCATGTCTTCCTAAGGTTTAAAATTTTCTCCTAAACTTCAAGTAACAGAAATGAACATGAAATAGACATTTTAATTTTCACGCATATCTGTCCAGGGAAAAATAATTGCATTTTAGCTGGAAATCAAGGTATTTCACTGTGTTTTTAACTAAATCAGTTTGGTATGTCCCTTCATTTATAAATATTCTTTTACTCCCAAGCATCATTTGCACTTTATATCCTCCGTACAACTCATAACACTTGCTAATTTTATAGAAAACCACAGAAATCATCAGACAATATGTAATAGCTTTTTCTTCAGGACATACTTATTTTTTTTAAGACCAACTATTTGGCTTCTTTATTGACCTTTCCTTGGATGTCACTCCATGGTGAAGAGGACAAAACAGTCCTAATTTGTCTGTTCAGACTGCTCAGAGTGGTATGAATAGGAGCAATCTATGAACTATTCATGTTGAACTAACTTAAATTCTTTCATAAAAGCAAGCACAATACAGCTTGGTAATAGTCCACTCAGAAACATTATAGAAATTTAATTGGAATTAACTTTTAAGGTGGGTTAATTATATTGCATTAAATCTTTGTGTGGACACTCTTATTTAGGATTTAATTTAAGCTAAATTGAATCAAGGCCACTGTAATTTCAATTAAGAGTGTCCATAAAGGAATGAAATGTAGTTTAGACAGTCTCTTTTCAAAGTTAATCTGGATTAATTTTCTTGAGACCCCATGGAGACATTAGGAACTTTTGTTTGTATTGACTTGGGCTTGATTCAAACCAATTTTGTAAAGGTAAAAATGTTTCTAATCACATCACTGATCTCTTGGGTTATTCAAGTTCCTCTTTGCTTTTATCACTTCACTAACTCAGTTGATAAAACACAGTTTCACTGAACCTTTTTTTGTTTGTTTAATCTTCTATGGATCTTTCGACAGATATTTATGTAGAGGGAGAGACAAATGTATAGAAGAAATTTTACAATAGCCCTGATAACAATATTATCTTAATTACAGTAGCATGTCACTACATGTGTCAACCCAATATATGGGGAAGACATACAACCACCTTCAGTATTTCACTGTCTTAGGCCAGAAATACCTCAGTGAGCAACATCTAAACTACAGTATAACTATTGAACGGATGCTTTCTTAATCACATTTAGGTTTATTATCAAAGCAAAATCACAGATCCCCATTCAAAAGGCAACTGTAAACTACAAGAAGACTAGTATAAAAACAACCCCTAATAAAAAATTATATTATGTTCTAAAGCACTGCTCCAAAACAATGTAATTTTCACTCCTGTCACACTGGGATCATTATTTTGAAACACTGGAGTATTTCTTTGTTTCTTAGCAGACTAGAAGTGATATAAGGCAACATTTATTTAAAGGTACTACAGTGATACTTCATTTTTTTAAAGAATAGTTTTGGTCTGGTAGAATATTATCAATTTTTTGACATGAAAGCACAAAATTGTGTAAATTAATATCCTTTTCAACAACATACTACAGCATTTCAAACTAGCAGGCAAAAATATGCTGGTTAAGTATATGAAATACTAAAATGTTGTGTCTTTTAAAAGAAGTAAAGGCAAAAAAAGTGCAAGGCTGACAGATTCTAAGATGTCAGCCCTAATTCCTTCCAAAATTTTCTCCCTATTCACAAACTATAAAAACAGATGTATGAAATGTCAGATCAGACCACCACATAGTCTAAGAATGCATATACAAATGTAGCCAGTACAATGAACAGCAACAGAAAGAATTGGCAATTAGACTATATCCTTGCCTTTAAGAAAGTTTCATCCTAATTTTAGAAAACTGGAATCTAATTTTTAAAGCCCAAAACATTATTTTCTAAATTAAATATGTGCATTTTTCTACTGACTGTTCTAATGCTGAATATTCTTATTACCTATACAAACCATCCTTTGAGCATGCTGAGCTCTTGACCTCAGTAGATAATATAAACAAGAACACAGAAATATTTTAGTTTGATGAACAGTTGTGGACCAGTAGTAGTTTCTATGTGTTGGCAAAAAAAAGATGCTCTGGTAAAATTTGAAGTAACTTAGAAAGATTTTAGGATTACTTTGAGTGTAGCAAATCAGAGGTTTTTCCATTTCAGTGGCATTAAAAAAAAATGTTTTGTGCCTTAACAAGTGCAGTTTTTCCAAATGCATTTAGTAATATTTAAAACAGAGGAGATCGAGAGATAAAAAGGAATTACATTAAAGCAGCCAGGCAAAATCCGTACCAATGCTTTTTAGGGTATGAATTAAAACAAGTATCTGCACAAATTCTTCTATGCCATAATGCTGTGTCAAGAAAGGCATATTCCCTTTTTTTAAGGTCTGAATTCTTTCATGTTGAGTTGGAGAAGTGCATGACAGGTATTTCAAAACCTTGGTAACTATAGGCTGTAGTGCTAGTATGCATTAGTTTAAAATACCATCTGGGAGAAGCTTAGTTGGCTAATAACACACCAGAGTCCATTTTGCATCATTGCATTTGTATGGGCTAACTGAGTCCAAATTACTTGCTCATTCTGTTAATGAACAAAGGGAAAAAGAGAAAAAGAGTCATGAGATAAAAAGTTAAGGCTGCAAATAGCCCTGATTCTGGCAAATGATGGTTAAAATTCTTGTCCTTGGTAACTATGGAAACCCCTTAAGGTAGGAGTACAACACAGGCATTTTGCGGTCTGCAATTTACAAGCTGTTTATTTAATTATGAAAGAATATGAAACTGTTAGGGGCAATGCAATTATCATACTGTGACAATGTTTTGAGAGAAAAATTAGGTACAGAGATATATAAGAAGTTATTTTTTAAAAAATTACTTGTTTTAGGACTTCTGTGAAACTACAACACATTGATTTTACAGAGATTTGTGATTTCTTTTTTTCAAAAGGGTATGAGGAGCCAAAATTAGTAATATGACTTTTTGCCATAATTTCCCTCAGTAGAATCATAGTAATTATGTCCATTCTATGCCTCATGAACAAAACCAAGGTCAGGGTGTATTTCAATTAAACCCTAGGTGTTGCCAAAGTGCAGCACAGTCAGAACAGCAAGCACATTATTACCAGACCTATCACTGCTGGGCAATGAATAGGTCACAGGTGCTCTTGCATACAGTATTTGTACACCTTTAAATATTACAAGTGGGAAAATGTTTCAATTCAATTTTGAAGGCAGCAAGTGAAATAAAATTAAGAGTGAAACTATGTGATGACTCAGAGGTACTATAACTACTTACAATTGTTTTCCTGAATCTGTACAACAAACTTTGACCTGATGCTTCTGTTGTTGGGAATTGCATGAACGTAGGGACCCCAGGGCACTTTGCATACAATGTGAGTTTTGGCAACAATATATCCTTAGATTTTTGCCTTAATAAGATGTCAAATAGAAACACATATTTGCAAAGCCTCTGGAAAGGAGATAGATAGGTAATATTAGTCTAGGTTATGGCTGAAGAAACTGAAGCAATAATGGATTAAATGAGTTGGAAAAATTTTGCATGTGTCTACAAAAAAAAATTGCAAACATGAGCTTCACACTGCAATGTGTGCAATGTGTGTTGCTCCAAATTATATCCAGGTAGCAACAATCAGCTTGTTGCTGACACTAAGCTAATATGCCTCACAGAGCTGGTCCAGACTGGCCCTAAGAGCACAAAGGCAGAGTCTGCATCTGAGTGGAGCAAGGGTGATAAATCTTGCTCACAGCAGTCCACAAGAGTTCAAGTGGATATGCTGTAATGAAAGGTGTCAGCAGCAGAGACAGGAGAGTGACCAAGAACTCCTGAATCACATTTCCACCAGAATGTGGGCTTTATGTATGTACTAAAGGGTATGATGATAAAGCTTTAGAAGACTAACATGGTATGACATTTAAAACTAAATTTAATTAAATATTAGTAAATGTTCTGCCCTATTCTACAGATTCCTGTATTACACTTCTTATCGTAGTACATGTATATCTTCCAGAATTGCATTAAATATCCTAAATTTGTCATTTCATCTGCATATTCTTTCTCTCATTCCTTCTCCTACAGGACTGTATTCAGATGCTGTTCTGGTTTGGTAAGTGTTATTAAGTATCTGCTGCAAGCTGTTGATATTATAGATGGTGAGTTTGAAAAAATACATTATGAGTTTGAAATTACAATTTATGCTTGCTATGCTACTCATTCTTCAAATTACTTGGACATCTTGTGAGAAGTGTTCCTCTCTTCTACCCAGAAAACAGGCCACAGACACTGGTATGGATCAAGTGGGACCCAGTCCAATCCTTCCCACAATGGGAATGAATAGGGGGTCCTGAGGACCTACTGTCACTTTTTCCCTGTGGACTGTTCCCAAAGCTTCCTCTTGGCAAGGCTATGCTATATATGTGCTATGGCCTTCTGAGCCTTGACCATAGGAAAGCTTTCATATAAACCTCATGTCAGAGAGGGTCTTGGAAAGCCCTGAACTGATTTTTAAATATAAACATTACACAGAATCACACAGAATCACAGAACG
>NW_010160137.1:6173-36430 GCF_000695765.1 Mesitornis unicolor | reverse complement strand
CTCCCTCAGGACCCTGGGCTGGATCCCATCTTGTGCATCCTGAAGACTAGCAAACATGGCTTAGCTTATGTTCCTGTTAATTACTGATACGCATTGCTCTGAATTTTTGGATCATTTTCTTTTGTTTTTAATTCACATCTTCCTTGTAGCTCGCAGAGTGTGGAAAAACTATCTGCCTGCAATTAATGGTATTGTGTTCTTGGTGGACTGTGCAGATGTTGACAGATTGACTGAATCAAAAGAAGAACTCGATGTAAGTTTAAATAAGTTTTTAAAGTTTTTAACTTTAACTTCTAAGAAATAAGCTCAAATTCCCAGTATCCAACAGAGCTCTGCTGCCACCTGGACATGAGCAGTAGCAGTGTGACTTTCTATGTTCTAAATTAATCTCTCCTCTTTTCCTCATAGTCACTAATGACAGATGAAACTATTGCTAATGTGCCTATCCTAATTCTTGGTAACAAGATTGACAGACCTGAAGCTATTAGTGAAGAGAGGTTACGAGAGATGTTTGGTCTGTATGGCCAGACAACAGGAAAGGTAATGCTTCTCTTTTTTTAGTGGCTTGGTTTTGTTTTGGTTTGGGGTTTGTTTTGGTTGGTTGGTTTTTTTGTTAGGGAGTTTGTTTGCCTTATTTGTGTGTGGACTCCAGTTCACTTCAGCTACACAAAATAAGCAGTTTTTAATTTATAAAGTACCAAGTACACAATAGCTGTATTTGGAATGAGTTGTGGAGTCTTTTCTTGTGTGACTGTTAGATGAGTCTGTGCTACAACTTTTTTACATCATATTTAATGGCACATATTTTCAGAGAAAACTTAATTGTACTCAGCATAATTTTTAGTACTTCAGCTTCTCTATGCAGTACTTTAAAAGGATGAGCAAGTTTTCAGAGCCTATAGTTCTAGTGAGAACTATACAAGAACACTGGTTAAAGTCTTTCAGTAAGTGACTTTTTTAATTTAAAGTGTAGACTTAGTACAATTTGTTGCTTAACATGTTTACCTAAAGCTTAGAAATAATTTACACCACTGTAGAAGTCGGAGTTTGCGGGCTGTGAAGGGAAGAAAAAGAAGTTCCTACTGGCCTTGGTAGCAACAACTCAGACTTGTATTATGTATCTTTGTGATACTTCACCTAAAGTAAATCCAGTGTAGTACTTGGAGGTATTTGGATACAGGGCACTAGAAATGAGTTGCTGTATTGTCCTTTGCCCTTGGAAGGACACCTCTTTGCAGCTGACAAAGCTGTCCCAGTGTGGCTTCCATCCCAGCTCCCGTTAGATGACCACCAGTGGGGCTCTGCGGAGGAGGGCACCTGGGCTTGTAATTCCCTGTTTCCTCAGTGTGTACTCTTAGATGCTTCCCTTAAAGTTCAGTGCCAGTCAGAGCGAGACCAAATCTTTACTACTTTGTTTTCCACATGAAAAAGAACTGCACAGGTTAGTTTCAGAGTAGGTGTAATGGGCTATACACAGTTAGTACTGACTTTTATTACTCTTTTTGTAGCTTGCCCTGGTTTTTACAATACTGCACATAATCTATGAAGTATGAATACTATTGTGAAGCTCCAGCTGTGAGCAACAGGTTTTTCACACTGTGCTGACCTTGTCAAGCAAGCAACTTGCGCTCAACAATTGGTAGCAAATGCTCTTGGTAGCAAATGCTGTTTTTAATCTGGTTGGAAAGTTATTAGAGACAGCAGGGAACTGTGACTGAAAACTTAGTATAAGCTCTCAGATTCTTGCTTGCTGTTTTACTCTGGTTTCATGTACTTTACCTCCTCCAAATATGGATGCACAGGAAAACCATGCTCAGTGTATTTTTTAAGTGACCCTTATCTTAGTAACATGTACAAATCTTAGATTAATTTATTTTCTAAAATTCCAGTATGCAACACAAGTTAAATAATGGCATTCCTAGAAACAAATGTCCATGTAAATTAAGCGCTTTTGTAACTTGGAACACTTCTGTCTCTCCGCAGGGCAGTATACCATTGAAAGAACTGAACGCAAGGCCTCTAGAAGTGTTTATGTGCAGCGTGCTAAAGAGGCAAGGCTATGGAGAAGGCTTCCGTTGGATGGCACAGTACATTGATTAATGCCAAAATCGCATCAGTACATTCTGTCTCATGTCTGAATATTAAGTCTGTTCCTTATTTGATCACGCAGTGTACGTAACTTGAATTCATTTGACTGTTTAGTTATAAAAATACACATTTTTAGCTAATTATATCACATACGCTAAATTTTAAGTGTGAGGATTGAAAAATTATTTCAAGCAAGTTTGTAAGTTTAAGTACCGCAACCTGTGAGCTTTCTAATCCCATGCAACGTTCTTTTGCAGCTTTTAATTTAACAAGTCTCCGGCACCATTTTTGGTCCGAGCAACTTTCCAGTACAGTATGTTTGAATGCACTTTTTAACAGCTAAAAAACTACGAACATGTGAAAAATATTTAATGCTTATGTTAAATTTTTTTATGTACTTTTTTGAAACTGGTTTTATAACTTTAGAGTATATAACCACCTTTCAAGGAATAATAAATAATCAGCTGATGGATAATTGCATGATGCCTTACAGTTTTCAATAATATACTTTCTTATGCAACGTCATGCAATAAATTTAAATCCACTTTTTGGCAACTTTAATGGAAAATGTTTCATTTTAATGTGTCTTAACTAGTGAGGCTGCCTGATGATCTGAACTTGTGGGATATTCTCCTGAAACACAGAAGGCCACGAAGTAGTTCCGTTGTATGTCAGAGTAAGGTGGTTTTTTTCAGACTACCAAATTGCATTTATTTTAGCATATTATGTTAGTAAAAGAAGTCTAATCTGATGCTGTTTAATCACCACCTTTAAAAAGTACAAATTGTGTAAATCAGTTGTGCCAATGTAAATCTTGAACTAATATCAAAAGTGGTCTTAAATCTACTGGTCTCTTGAACTGAATCCCTGAAGTGACACAAGAAACACAGACTTACTTATTCTTCTGAAGAAATTAAGAATACCATTGCCCTAAATATTCTGTTCCCGATTTAATTAGATTTTATGTCTGCCAGAAGAGTTGCCTGCGAAATTGCCTGGAAAAAAAAAAAAAAAAGATGTTGCCGTTGCTGCTTGTGAAGATTTATCAGCCCACACCCAATCAGCCAGTTTTCTTTTTGGTGTTTTGAACTGGGACAAGATGGATTGTTTCTGTGGTTTTGCCCTGAAACCTGGCCAGTGTGGCAGCTGCTGGCTGCCCAGGTGGCTTATTTCTGGGGTAAAATTTGGTTGTCTGCGGTCCTTGCTTTCAGACTTCTGTCTGTTTTTCCCCATCCTTGAGCGCATTGGTCCTCTGAGGAGAAAGCTGGTTATTTTTGAAGAAGGGGTGTTGAGGCACATTTGTCTGTCAGTGTCTTGTTGATGCTGGCTGGCACTGCCATGGAGCTGTGATTGGTGTTTCTGTGTGCTGGGCATGTTTGACTCTCATCTGTCGAACACAGGTAGGGTTTCAGCCCTGGAGTCACCATTTCACTGTGGTGGGTTTGAGTTTCACTGTGTAGTTTGTTTCCCCCTTGTAAGAGTATGTACTGCTGGAAGCGTTCTCACTAAATCTCTTTAACTCACTGTTGTACGTCTTCTCCAAAATAGTTCAGGCCTTATGTTTCTGGTACCCATGGCAGCAAATGTATTTCTGACTGGTTTGATTTCATAATTGACCTCTGCTGGGCTTGAATCTCGGCTTTAAAGCCTATAGGCTCATAGCAAATAAATGAGATTTATTCCTTGCCCAGATCTGAACTTGTACGATTGAATATTGATGATCAGTTCCCCGCAGTCCTAGATTGTGCATCTGAATAAGATGAATAATTCAGGACCTAACTAATGTAAATTTTAACTGAAGTTTCTTACTGCTCAATCATATACAAAATGTTAAGCCTAGTTTGTGCACAGTGAAGTTCAGAGTGATGGGATCTCGGATAGCTTTTCCAAATAACCAACTTAAGAGAATTCTGCATTTAAACCAGTGCTCAGCTGTAGAGTGGCATCTCTGTTGCCTAAATCAAAACTGGAGGTAAGAAATGGCCTCTTCACAGCTTGTGGACAATACACGGGTCTTTACTACCTTCAGCTGTTACATTTGAGGACATGCCTCTCTTTTTTCCCCTCTAGATTTTTCTGATGGTTATAATGCAGAGAACAGCAGCTAAGTCAGTAGATTGTGTAAATATTAAAAATATTACTTGCAGTCACATTGTGGTGTTGACGTGAGAGACTTGGGACTGTGTTGCCTGTGCTTATGGAAATGAAGCTGGAGGTGTTCTGCTGCAGACCACTTCCTCAGACTGAGCCATGACGTGGGCACTGAGTGGTCCTCTTCACCTGCTCTTCCAACTGACTGAATAGCATCAGCAGTAAGGAAAGGGGTGATAGTAAGAAATAAAAAAAGAGTGGTGGTACTGCTTTAAAAGTGTGTGTTAAGAGTAATTCTTAGTATTACGGAAGTGTTCAGATTTTGTTTCCTGCTGTAGGGTGCTAGTTGAAATGTGGTTGTAATAAGAGCATGAAGAAATCTGGACCTTGTGTTTCTCCACCTGGGCATTGCAACGGTTCCCATTGTGGGAACAGCTGATCAACGCTCAGTTAAATACACCAACAATCTCGCTCTGTTTCGTTTCATTCAGTAGAGGAAGTACCTTTCTTCTGTAGTTTACGTTCTGTTGTGCACATGAATGTGAATGGGTGTTGTGTGTCTTTGTGTGAAGACTTCATTAATAGACAACTATACTGATGAGAGTTCTTCTGGTGGTTTTCATCCCCACCCCCTGCACATCTCCCCCGTCATTTATTTCTGAAGGTTGCTTATTCCTATGATTGTGACCAGTCTTAACTTAAAAAAAAGGCAACGTTCACATTTGGGTCCAACTTCTTTGAAATTTTTTTTGCACTCTTGACTATGCAGATTTCAATTAAACATCACTTTAAAGAATGTGAAAAAAAAACCTCATTAATAAAGATGTTATTTATGAAGTGTCTCATTTTGTTTTTACATCACAGCAGTTCTTTAAGAGAAATGAATGCAGATTTCTAAAATGACAAAGTGGCCTGTATTTCACTGCAGTGCCCTCCTACACTGGCATCTATGAGTTGAAAAAGACTTATTTTGCTTGGATTTAATTAGACTTGGGGTTTAGTATGTATTGTGTAACTTAAAGGCACTTCTGTATTTCAGTCTTGGTTTAGTAAATTTTTCAGCAACAATAATTGTCGTTGGAAATGAAAAGCATTTTTGAGCTTTCTTACTTATCCTCTTGCCAGATCAAGATTATTTCATGAATATTTCTGTATTCCATGTTCAGGTACTGTCTGTGATGTGCCTATGGCTTTCACTGGAATACAGTACCTGCATGTATGCGAGCTTTATTTTATTTTAATAATTGGAATTGAAAGCCAACTAGAGTGTTTGGCATTCACTTACCTATAATTAAAGTCAGGTCAGAAAAACTATAGTGGTGGTCTCCAGTCCCAGTGCATTCCCAGGTCTGTTTGAGGTCAAATTGTTCTTCTGTTGTTTGTACTGTCAGAGTATTTGTTTGTTACCAGCCAGTGAATCTATTGACTACAACGCGCTCAGATGTAGTGTAGGTATCATAATGGTTAGTTATGGATTTAGGAGTTATCTTAAAAACAGCCAAATCCACTGGCTGTCAGTGGGGATGTGTCACTTACTTGCCCTTGGATAAACTAGTGCACTTTTTGCACTAGTATCTGAGTGTGGAGCGAAACATTTTCTGTTTTGTCATGTGAGTGCTCTAAATGTTTAAAAACATAATTTATATCATGAACTGCAGAAGAAAAGCCAAGGATGAAAGGGTTCTTAAACATGTTCTTAATGTGGTGGTATTATGTTATCCCATGCCATGCTTGAAATTTAATATTGAGAATAGAAAATAAAAATCTGACTTAGAATTTGAAGAAAAGGAGTTTTAAACAGGTAGCTCTTATCATATTAGAAAAACCAGGGAGAAAAAAAAGTGTGCCTAGTACATGATCTAGTGGTGACTTTGGGTTTTTTCAGCTGGGTTTAGCAATAATTCAGCCTCTTCTTTGCTAGGGTTTCTGTTCGTGTGTGTGGAAGCAAATCCTCTACTTGGAAAACTCCTTGAGCATGGAAAAAATGATGTTTCTTTTGTTGCAGTTTTAAAATGAGATGGAGGATCCAGCCTTACAGGCAAGCGATACTGCCCTAGAATCCAGCTGCCCCCTGGCTTTGCGCTGTTGGTGGGACCGTACTGAGGAGCAGTGCCACCGAGTGTAGGTGCTTATCAAACCCAGTCCACTCACCCCTGTCCGACACAGCCCATGGGGAAGTGTTACCAACCCACTGTGAGAGAGAACTATTTCCAATCCTAAGTGTATGTTTTCCTTAGTTTGTTTTTCAAATTGTTTCCAACTTAACTGCTTTTGAACTAGAATTAGAGATATGGTGGTGAGCAGTTACGGTAAAATAATAGTTAAAAAAACTTATCCCTTGTTTTCTTATGACTCTGTTTCTTATGGCGTGTGTCCCATCACAGTAAGAAATTCATAATAACATTTTATAGCCTTTGATGCCTTTCATTCCAGTATCTTGAAGCTTTCCACCTGCTAATGCTGCCTCAACATCCTTGTGAGGCAGAGGACTCTTGTCCTTGTTTAATCTGTGTTGAAGGTGGTCCTGGTTTAACATGTGCCGGCGGTGAGGTCCAGAGAGATTAGATCATACTTGGTCACTGCCTGAATAAGAAGAGTCTTCACAGCAACCACCAGCAAGGTGCAATGAAGCAATGCTTCCCTTAGCCTGGGCACCATTTGCTGGTGTCTTGGAGTGGTGACAGAAGCCTTCATCACATGCAAGCTACTGAAGATACTGCACAAACCATGGGTAAATCAGTGGCATTTTGGGTCACCTCGTCTGTGTTCATAGCAAAAAAAGCCACTCTAAGCAGGTACTGTTTGCTGTCAACTCTTGCACCCAACTATGACAATATTTAGTAGACCACGAGTTGAACAGCAGAAAAACTTGCAATGTGTAAAGTGTGGGTGCAAAGCTTGGATCCACTTGTAATTTCTGATTCCTAAATGTGTGATGTAAATAAATGCTATCCTTGGCAAAGGAGAATTTAAAGTCATACTTTCAGTATTGGGTCCAAATGTGTGGGCTTGACCCAGGCAAATAAGGGTTTATATTGTTTGGTTAGATTTTCCCCCTGAGAAGGTGGGACTGTGCTGTCAGAGCAGTGGAGTTAACTCCCAGGAGCAGCAAGCGCCAGCCTGGCAGTAGCTTGGGGCAGAGATGAGCTGTTGGAGACCTGATCTGAGCAATTTCTTGATACTTGAGTCCCCAAACCCAAGATATCGCTGGTTTGTTGACAAGCGGTGTACTGTGACAAGCTGCTGGCCTGGGAAGGGGTGGGACTGGTGCTCACAGTTGTGTGTGCAGATGGGGAAGCCGAGGGGCACCTGATCTTACCCCACTGAGAGGGTCTGAAGTAGTTCAGGTTTTGTGAGATGAGGTTTCTGAGCAAAGGAAGCTGCTTTTCAGTGAGAATGCGGCTCTTGAGAGGAAGGTCGGGGTTTGTTTTCAGTTAGTGTTTGTTAAAATCTTTGTTACAGGTTTGTTGAAACCTAAAAGCTTTGTTAGTGGCAGGAAATGGGGCTGTGAGCAGGCTGGAGGATGGGTCAGCGCTGGGGACCATGGGGAAGGGTCTGCCCTGAGGGTTGTGTGATCATCTCTAGGAAGTACTTGACCAGGGTCCTGGCTGTGCAGAAGAGGAAAGGAAAAATTAAATGGGTTGAAAAATATCCCCTTGCCAGCAAAGTAAGGGAGAACAACTATGAACAGGGCTCCTAACGTTGCTTTGCCACAGCTTGTTTGTGGCTGACCCCAGGGCTTGTGTTTGGAAATGCTGGTGCATGTGAAAGCAAAGGAGAGAGAGAAATTAGCTAGTGAAGGAGCTGTGTTCAATCAGTCTGCGCGCTATGGTAATGCCAGCGTTTGTAAAGTTACTTAGAAATCCTTCCAGTATCCTGCAGTTAAGCTGGGTTTTGCGAAGTCACTGAAAATTGCTGATCCTTGGCGAACTGTTCCCAAGGACAAAGCTGAGGTCTCTTGTTCAATGCACTTGACTTCTGACCAGAGATAAGCATGAACTGCAAAGCTTAAAACCGTATTTTAAGCTCTCTCTTGCCTGTTGGCACTCGGAGCTGGATTTTGAGTTCAGCCTCGATCATTGGTTCCAGCCCCGGAGCCTGAATGCTGTTTTCTCTCTGCTTACTTAGAGCAGGATTTTGGTTTAGGTTCAAATAAATTGGAACTGTGAAAGGAAGACTCTCGTGTGTGCTACTTAGCTCTTCTATTCTTTGCTCTGTGTACGTGTGTATGTATGTAATGTATCTATAATATGTAAATATGTGTGTATACATAGAGATACACATACAAGAGGTTTAAAGGAAATCTGTTCAAAATACTGTTAATGAATTAGCATGGAACTGCAGAGGACTTTTAGTGGAAGTCTGCTCATAGTAGGTTTTAAAGGCTAAAAAATAATTGGAAGGCATTTGCAGTAGAGAAAATTAAAAGCTTTTGCTTTACTGGTGAATAAATAACTACAGGAGCTACTGTGGGGAAATTCAGATGTGCTGCTGCAGTGGGGAGAGCAGCTGGAGTTCAGGGCGCTGCTGGGAGAAGCGGCGTTTAGGCCGAACAGGAGGAGGCACAGCTAATAACATAGCTGCCCTTTTTTTAGAGCTTGGGCTTTGTTCCTGGCATCCGAGACACTTCTAGCATTGATGTAAAGAAGTTTGGGTGTTCCTACAAAATGAGATGCTTACTCAAGTGGTTTTTAGGAAATGTGTCCCATCTGCTTGTTCCTGCTCTGTGTGGCAGCTGTCTCTGAAGAGCTGCAGTGGACATCCCCAGAAGAAGGTTATGTTGATTTGACATTCGTACCTGAAAGTTTGTCTGTAAAGACAACTTCTTTTTGACTTACAGTAGTGTTCGGGGTTTTTTTTAGTTCTTCTCTAGTCTTTCTGTCTGCTTTTACCACTTCTGTAATATCCTTTTGTTTCCTAATCTGTAACTTGAATTGCCTCCTAACTTTAAAAAACAGCATGACTTCTTGTTTTCCCCAGGCTGTTTTGGGGAGAGCTTCTCTTCAACAGTTTCTTCTCTATGATGAAATAAATTCTGCTTGTGTTTTCAGAGCCATTGACAGGCAGAAGGCAAGAGAAAATCAGTCAAAGAAAAACATTGTCATTTGCTCTTATTATTTTGGGAGAAACAAGAAAAACCAAAAAAGTTAGAGTAACCATGTTTAGTTGAAGTTCGCAGAGTGGCTGCACGTCTGACTGCAGCAAAGAATGTGTAACAGATCCTCACACATGTGACTGTGGGATGGAGTCTATTTATGTCTCCGTAAACATCAAATTATGAAATGCACACCATGGAGATGGTGCTGCCCAAGTCCTTGTCTGACTTGGTCAACTATCATTGGACTTGCACCTCTCCAAGAGTACAAAGTGAATCTGAACTTATTGCAGAACATCGTGCTGCTGAAAGGTGTTTGTTGAAGAGGACTTGGGTCGAACAGTAAAGTAAGAAACCACCCAGTATGTTACCAGGTAAGAGGAAGGTGCTGTGAGTTTCTCTAATAATATCTTACACACTTTGTGGATATAAGAGCACTTCACAAAAACAGCATATAGGGGGAAAAATCACAAAAAAAACCCATGTTTTCTTCTGTACAGTCCCAATTTGAAATAAAATCTTCTTAAAACAGTGATGTGGCTGAGACTTGGAGCCTTTCTGCAAAATTAAAAAAAACAAAGCGCCTCTCAAGATTGCAAAAGAAGGAAATAAAGATGTGGGAAAAGTGGGTCACATATACTTTGCTTTTGCACTCATTAGGTGGTACCTACATTGGTCCGCAAGGTAGAAGTCTGTGGTGGGGAAGGAGGTGGTCCTGTACCAAGTGTTCTGCTGGAGCCTGCCTCGGCAGTGACCTCTCCTGCTGCTCCTTTCCAGGAGATGTGTCCCACCTGCCCTGGCGGGGACTGTCCCTGCCACCTCCACTCTGTGTCAGCTCCAGATGAGCCTGTTTCCCACTCCAGATGCTTAATGCTCCCCCAGTACTTGAGGGTGGCTGTAAGTTTGCTCTGGATTAGTGTGTCCATGTCCAGCACCTGGTTCTGGTGTAGCTCTCTGCTGCGGGGAGGCTCAGCAGCCTCCTTGGGATCTGGAGCCCGTCGCCGGAGGGAGATGAACAGGCAGGGAGTGGGCTGTGTACTGGGTTGCACTGGGCTTGTTGGGACAAGCTGCAGCCTCCCTGCCTGCCTGTGCCTGCGCAGGCAGGTGCTGGAGGAAAACCAAAGCCTGTCCTGGGGCCTGGGTGATAAAGTCAGGCAAGGATGGAGAGCGAAAACATGGAGGGGAAAAAAAGACCTGTAGGATCCTGGATTTATTACCTTCCTGGTTTTCTCATTTCACAGAAGAGGCAATCAAACTCCAGCTTCATTGCAGCAAGTGCCTGAGCAGTCAGACCTTTCAAAAACAGGTGGTGGCCCTCAATTCACACACAACACCCCTAAACCTCCTGGAGCAGCATGTGCCTTCATCTCTCTCCAGTGTCATGTAGCCTATAGGGTATGCATTGCAACCCTGCGCCTGCCTGTATTTCTATACCCCTCTGCTCCCAGAGAATAATCTGCTCTCAGTCCTGGTCTTTGGGAGGTTCGTGGGGTTTTGCACTGAGACTAGGAAATTAGGTGAAGTGGAGGGAGCAGCATTGCCCTGCAAACCTTCTACAGTCCAGGAAAAGTCCTTGGTGGAAAGCCGTGCCTGACAAGGTTTCAGTCAGGAGCCCAGGATGCTGTGTAACTGCTGCTCAAAAGCCAAAGAAAACCCCCAAGCCTCAAATTCAGCCTTTTTCTCCATTAAAATATGCTCATGCCCCATATTGCATGGCTGGGAAGCTCTGTCAGCAGTGCAGTCTTGGTGACTGCTGTGGAAATTTGGGCTAGAGATGTCTTTCAAATGGTTCTCCTATCAGCCTTGTAGAGGTAAAGAAAAAAAGGATTGGCACAGAAGAGTAGGGAGGCAAGGAAAACTGAACTATGTAAAATTTAATCAATAAGCAGTTTGCTGTTAGAGAAAACCAGGAATTTATGCCCCATGTTAAGCCCATCATGGTGTGTAACCCACTTTAGGGGTCCTTAACAGAAATCATCATAGCTGTAGGTCTGGGTGTTCTTTTTATTCTTTCCCCTGGTTTTCAAGTGCTGTTCTTGCACTTTTCTCTGTCTCACACAACTGTGGGTGTTGAGGCTGCTCTGCCTTGTTCTATCCCCCTGCCCTTGGGATGGGAGCTCAACCCAACCGAACCACAGCGAGAGTTTGCTGGAGCAGCGTGCTGCCTGAGCTTGCAGCAGGTTCTGTGCAAACACCACTCCATGTGCCAAGCCTCCAGTTGGGAGATTTAAGCTGTGATTTATGCCCCACAAGAAAATATGGCATCTCATATTTAGGGTAAGATGCTGAGTATCATTCAGTCTTGACAACTGTGGGGTTTATAAGAAGTAATGCACTGAAACTCCTTAGTTTCTCTTGCTTTATTGATACTTACTCAGTAGAAGTAGTACACAAGGAAAATCACTGAGATCTAGGTGCGCAAAAAGCCCAGGATCAAGGCTTGCATTTTGCACCTTTAAACTCTAAAGGTTCAGTTTTGCTTATGCAAAATTCACTTCTCGCTTGCATGCTACTGCTTTCCTGCATGCTAGGCAGGGGTGATGTATCTCTGGGTGGCAGAGGGGAGTCAAGCTCCAAAAGAGCTCCTTTTGGCTCGGATTTAAAAGAAGATACAGTTATGATCCATATAAGAGCTTCAATGGAGTGGATGATTGGGTAGTGGCCTCCTTTCCCCATGAATTCTAGTATATAAGATGTGTCTCAGTAATGAGCAGTTGGGTTTTCTGCCTCATGGCAGGCTGCTTTCTGAACACTTGATATTTCCAGGCATTTCAGCACTAACGTTTAGATACTTGTGACTCCTCACAAGTTTTTGCATTTGTATTTAAACAGCAGAGAGACTGTCAGTAAGACGTGGTTTTTGTGAGTGCTCTTCATTAAAGATGATTAGAAAAGCAAACAGAACTATCACTCTGGGTTCACAGTTGGGAAGAAGGAATGAAATAAGGCTTGAAGAGTGATGGGTGGATGCAGCGATGAAGTGCCTATTTATTGGTAAATAAAGGCTGCCTGCCATTGCCCGCTTCCAGCCCATGTCCCCCTGAGGGATTTGGAAAGTGGTGATGCAAACTGATGAGTCACAATTTAGAACAATAGTTTCTTCATGGGAAATGACTCAGGATAAAAGAAAACCAGGTTTTTCAAGAAGATGAAGCAGATGAAATTACAAAAAGGGATAAAATAATAGGGTATCGTTAACCCTGGGGTGAAAGTATTAAATCTTTTTCTAAGGAGTAAGGCAGTGGTTGTGGTGGATCCTCGAGAGCAGTGGATTAGACCATGCTGCTTTCAGTTAGGTGTCCACCTTTGGAGCGTGCATGCAGATATGCAGAGAAAAAATAGATGCATTCCAAGTACATGAGCATTAAATATGATCTATATAACAGCATCTCATGCCACACTGGATCGCAGTTATTTGTCTGCATCATCTCCTCTGTCCTCTTCTCTGCCCAATCTGAGGGAAGAGGTTGGTCCCACTGGGCAGGGGGCAGCCCGGCTCCCGGGGGTCTGACTCGGAGGCTGGATGCTCTTGGGGTGGGAGGTGGCCTCTGCCATGGAGCAAGCAGCCACTTCCATGAACTAACAGCTCTGCTGGGTATCGTGCTAAACAAATAACATTTTCTCTATTATAGATAACCCTGTTTCCTCCAGTGAGGGTGGAATATGCTGCTCTGTAGTTTCTGTGGCCTCACAAACATCCATTTTAGGTATTTTGTAGAGTTTTATCGCAGAAATAATCACCTTAGCCATCTGAGTGCAAACGTGTACATTTTAAAAAAGTATTCAATTAAATTAGAACACTTAGGTAAAGGGGAGGGCAAGTTAGAGTCTGTCAATAAACACACTCTAATCAGATTAATCCAGCAAGCAAAAAAAAAATGGTTTATTTCCTTTCTTGTTCTACATATATTCACACGATGGGTGGCAAATTTCTCAATACCTCCCTCAGCCCTCTGTGTCCTGCACCCTGCTGAGTCTGTCTGAAGAAGAAGAAATCTCAGGTGTTGCCCGGGTCTGCTGGCATCTCCCCACTCCCAATGGTCTTTATTCAGAGTTCAGATCTTCATTTCAGCCGCTGCTTTCCTGCTCTCACTGCTTTCCATCCATAGGTGGCAGCAGGCTTTAAAATCTTTAACCTCTAAGCTGATGTTTTTTAGGAGCTCAGGGAGTTGTGCAATGATCTCCAGAACTTTGGTGTGTGGAGCTGCTGTAAGAGGAGTGGATCATTTTCAAGGGACGCAACATCCTTTGCAGCTGTTCACTGAGTTGCTTTATGAAAACAAGTAGAAAGTCAGACACAGGGGGAAGAAAGGTCAGGTGAGCACCTCTTTTGTGCCAATGCACCCTTGCAAAGAGCAGCGACGTCTGATAAATTACTTAGAAAAAATAATGTGGTTAACAGCTTTCCCTTGCAAAAGCACATGGATGCAAAAAGCCTCATTTGTGATGCAGATTTAAGCCTCTTTGCTCAAATTTGCTTTAGTATTTTCTGTACGTCTCTGCCTGCATTTGGACACCTCTCTTTCTATCACATGGCAATGCCTGGCTGCTGTCTTGGGTGCTGTCACCAAGCTCAGCATGGTGGGGACATGGGGACAGCTCAGGGCAGGGTTGGCTGCTCATGCTGTAGCGGCATGTGGAGTACGGTCTGCTCCATGGTGATAATGAAGGATGAAGGTCAGCATCAAGGTGTCTCTACTTACAGGAGTTTTAGGTTGTGGGTCTGCGCTAGCCCCTTTCAGCGCATCCCAGGGAGCATGGTGCTTCTCTCTCTGCTTTGCCCTTTATTTTCCTACGTGCTGTACCAGGCTCACCCAAACAAACCAGATCATGTTGACAAGCAGCAGCCAAAGCAGGGCAGAGCAGTCAGTGGGCTCCTGACGAGGCAGGGCGAGGAGGGCACTTGTTTGAAGGAGGTACTGCACCACGGCTGCCTCCCAGGGTGATTAATCAGGGATTTGGTAAAGCGTGGCCGGGCAGGTGAGAAAGAAAGATTGGTGGTGGGTGTGTGCTGCTGTGCAGGAGCAGCACAGGCCAAGGGTCAGGGAAACCCTCTGTGGCAGTCAATATACTTCTGCACAACTTAATCATTGCTTTAATTGAATGAGATCTTCTCTACCTGCCCGTTAGCAGATGGGATGTTGCTGGAGTGATGGTAATGTCTTGCTCGGAAACTACAGAGGTTTGCAGCTCAGCTGCACCTTGGGGAATCACATCCTCTTCTGGGTGAACAGTAAATGAAGCCGTGTTCCCATCCTCAGCCTTCTTGTTCTGATCCTGCAGGGAAAAGTGCGTGCCGATTTGTATTTAACTTTTCCTTAAACACATATGTTACACACAGCTTGCTCACACAAGGCAAGGAGGCGATTTCACTTGATGGGGATGCAATGCCAGTGGCACCACTGGAATGTGGGGACCGCACACTGGGGCTGGAGGCTGCCGCACTCCCTGCGCTGTCCCGGGGCTTTATCGAGTGGGACCTCTCCATCTCCAGCGGCTCTGCGCTGGTGCTCTGCAGTGAAGCACGATTGCTTGTTTACAGCCTTTAGCTGGCATTGCAGGCAAAATTACCCCTATTTTGACACCTCTCAGAACTGAGCGGTGACGAGTGACAGCTCTTCCAGAGGAGCAGCAGCTCTGCTCAGGCTGCTGTTGACAGCTGCAGATGATGGGCTTAATTATTATATGATTAAGTTGAAGTGATCATCTTGTGTCTGTTGAGGGTCTGACGTGATCTCAGTCTAGGTTGCAGTGATCTCTGGGTAGAAACCACCAGAGTGCAGGTTATGGATGGGTGCCGGCATCCCAGGAGAGAAAGAGGGGCAGGGAGAGGAGTCCTGCCTGGGTGGCGGAGGAGAGTCTGGGCTTCTGCCATGTTCTGCCTGCATTTGGGTGGCTTTTTCTCTTCCCCACTCTGGGAAATTCCCAAAGAATAATTTTCATGTCAGACGGCTACAAGAACAGCAGTTCGAAAAGCCACTATTCAAACCACCAATGAATACCCCAGCTTCTTGGTAGCCCTCCAGAATCGTGTGTCCTTGGAAGCAGAGTTCAGAGGATGGTCCCTGTCCAGGATGAGCAGCTGGCACAGGGGTGTGGAGACACCACTGTGCTGCGGGTGCCCAAAGGCTGAGCCTTGGTGATGGCTGATGCCACACATCATGACTGTAAAGGACGTGCGTCTCTCCCTTCCCATGCAGAACTGGATTTTTCAACCTTAACTTCTATGAACATATTTTTTTCCTATAAGATAATCAATATAGTTGTGCCTGCCAGATACTCTTATAAAGCAAAAAAAAATTCAGGTAAATATAAGGCTTTTAATTTCAGATAAATGCGGATGCTGGCACTGGTGGGGTGCTTAGCTGTAATGCCTGAAAAGCTTCTGCACCTGCAGGTGGTAACTGCATAAGGAGATGCTCTTTAATCGGGCAGCTTTGGCACAGTTTTGCTTTTTGGTGGTTGCTGATGACACCCGGCCTTGTTTTATTTTTATTTTTTTTTGTCTCAGCACGAGCAGCATAGGAAATGTTATAATAGGTGCTAGGCTGTGGTTGTGTTTTAAAGACATTTCACGTTGCGGTTCACATCTGCGTTAGGAAAGCCAAAGAGAGGTATGGCAGGTTATTGTGGGAAATTTACAGTTTAAGCATTGCACTTAATAGAAACCCCTTCTGCTCAGGCTCGGGCTGTTACCATGTTATTCCCAGCCTCCATCTGTGCCCGCTGCTCCAATGCGCTGAGTGCCTGCAATTACTCCCAGCAGAAGTTCAGTCTCTCTTCAAAAGCACCCATTTCCCTCTGGCTCAAGCTGTCCATGGCTTTCACCTGAAAAAAGATCTCAAAGCACTTTTGGAGCTGTGTGACACTAAGCCAGGGGATGCAGCAGCTCCAGGGCAACTGAAATGGGATGCTCTTTCAGGCAGGTTAAGGTCAGCCTCTACAGCAAGTGCTGCTTCATATTTATTTGCACGATTTCTCTGGAAAAACCACATGGGTAAGTAATTGTCAAGCAGCCAAGCAGCATTTGTGCCTAACAAGAGCCTGCAAATTTCAGTGTCTCCCCACCCTTCCTCTGTGGTTTGCTGAAATAATCGTTCATGTGGCATTCAATAAAAGTGCCGAAGCTGGGAGCTGTGGTGGAGTTGCCCCTTCACGTGCTCCAAAAATGCTTTCCCTGGCACTGGGATGGCTGCCCAGAGGCAGCAGTGCCCAGGCTGGAGCACACCACCATGGATGTTCATGGGAACCTTTGCCAGTGACCCTGCTGGTGCCTTGTATTCCTGCAGAAAAGAGCAATTCCCATGTGCTGCTGCCATGAAAGCGGCTCCTCCATGCATAGCCCTGCATCCCTGCAATTGCTTCTGCTCCCAACCATCCCAGGGGCAGCTGGGCTGGGAGGGCTGGAGGGGGCTGGGGCAAATGCTACCTTGCAGCAGGCTGCATGTTGCTTTTTCTGAGGGTTTTATTAATTTATGGATTTATTTTGCCAGGTCCAGCCCAGCTTGCCGGGTGTTGAGCCACCACGATGGGCGCATGAGGACAACCCAGTGTCATTTGGAGGAGCAGTGCTGGCTCTGGTGTGCTCAAAAGTGCCAGTTTGCCATCGAATTAGGCTTGAGAAGTCGTAAAACCATTGAGGTAACATCTCCACGCTGTTTTCATCTGTAAGCAAAGAGCACTGCATGCACAGAGATGATGGTCCTCAGGCTGCGGTGATGCTGCGCGTCCTGGTGTGCCTTGGGATCTCTGTCCCCATCCCCATCCTTGTCCCCGTGTGCGTGCAGCGGTGAAGAAAAGCTCTCTTGGAGCAAAGCCCCTCTCCACTGCATCAGACACAACACAAACTGCTTGGAGGGCTGTGTGTAACTCAGGGAGCAGGGAGATAAGCCCTGATTTTAATTTCTGAAGCCAGCTGGTCCAGATCAACCACAAAAAAAAACCAACCCAACCTGCTGAAAAGCAGCATCCTTTTGAGCAGAGCTGGTGGCTGTCGAAAGTGATGGCAGCAGCAGGGGCAGGAAGGAAGGAGGGGGCCGGGTTCTCATTGCCAGGAAGCCAAACACGCTGATTTTGGCTGGCTCTCTTCGGCTGCGTGTGGGCAGAGCGCTGGGATGCTGCGGCTGGGGCCGACACCGACTGCGTGGTGCAGAGATGACTCATGCATTTCACAGGGAAGATGATGCTTTCAGTGTCACCAAGCAATGCCTTCCCCTTCCTCCTCTTCCCCAGGTGAAGGTGCCAAAACCGCACCAAGGAGGGACAATGGCCCTGGGGAAGGGAAAGGCAGCGGCTGAGCCCCAGCTGGGACAGGCAGCACTGCAGGCTCTGTGTCTTTCTGAGGGAGGAGATGTTATGTTCCCTGCCTTGATAATTTGGGGTCATAATGGCACATGGTAGAGCAGGAGCCAGGCATCCCCTTGTGCTGCTGAGCTGCAGTGGGGCTCAGCTGTGCAGAGCGCTGGTGTGGGGCACAGCCAGGGTACAGGCTGGGGGATTTGGGCCAGTCATTGGCAGCTAAAGCTAGGGCTGCATTGGCCACAACAGTGTTTCTGTCTGGGCTTTTCCTTTAGGCTTAGATTTGACAGTGTCACAGGATGAAAAGAAAATTCCTTCATGAAGGAGCTTAGCCTGTCAGTCCCCTTGCTCAGATTGGGTCTCAAAAGCATCCTAAAAGGGCTGCAGCACCCATGAGAGGCTGTGCTGGGGAACAGGGTTTACCAACGTGTGGGTGTGCCAGGCAGTGGGATGATTATCAGCCTCTCCGCTGCCTTCTGCTGCTGGGCACGGGTGCAAGCCTGCCCTGGGTTTCCGTGTTTCGGGTCTGCCTCCCCCCACTGTGAGTTTTATTCTGACTGTCAGATCAGGATGAGTCAAAATCTCAGAGCAAAACGTATACAAAACTGCTGCCTGTGACCAGGTTTCCGCTTGTACCAGTTCAAGGGAGCATCCTCGGGGGGCACAGGGGGACAGCCCTGTGTGAGGGCCGTATCCATGGGGGAGACGCAGCCCTGGCCCCACACACCTTCCCAGGAAAGGCAGAGAGGCACAAAGTGAAGTGGAGGGTATTCTTTGTAAACACACCAAGAGTTCACTGCTGCCAGCCCCCGGCATCCCATCTCTTCTTCAGCAGCCAGCAAACGCTACCTTCAGACTGGGAAATCAGCCAAAATGTGATTTTTTGCAAGGGTCCAAGCGTGTTTCCTTCTGGCTGGCAGGCAGTGCTGCCCTTGGGCTCGTGTTCGTTAGCGCAAGGTAATTCTGTTTGCTCAAGCGGGCGTGTTGTCCACTTAATTGCGAGAAGATGGGAATCCTTAGCTATGCCAAAGATTTTATGAAAGTATTAAAAAACAGCCAGCAAGCGGTCTCGTAAGCCAGTAAATGGCATCCTATGTGCCCCCATTAGTAAGCAGAGAGTTACACTGAGGTTAGTATTTCATTCAGGAAATAAATCTGCTCTTTCTGCAGTCCATAAAAGCAGGCAGGCCCTGCTCTCCTGCAGATTAGCAGTCCCCAGGTTCCAGGAGTTTGGAAACCTCGGATCTGCATGAAACTCCACGACAGATGGGCACCTGCCCAGCAGCATTTCACCGGCCCCAAACTGACCCTGCACCAGCAGCAGCTCGCGGTACGGATGCAAATATATTCAGTATCTCTGATTTCTCCTGTGACCCCCAGTCTATAGTGGGGCTCCCAACCCAACCACTGGAATCCCCCAGTCTCTGCTGAAGGAGAGAGATTCTGCACCCAGAAGGGAAAGCAGAGCTGCTGGCAGGAACGGGCATCATCCGTGCTGAGAAAAACCAGAGAGGAAAGCAAAGAGGAAAAAAAAAAACCAACCAAACTATTGCTTTATCCAGGCCATTTCCCCAGAAATGAAGAAACATTTTTCAGGTTTTAGTTTTTATTTTGAGTTTTGTTGAATCTTGGGGCATTAGGTGTTTCTGCCAGGACGTGCGAACCATCCTACCCCTGAGGTTCCCTGCTGCTGCACACCCTGTGCCAGTCCAAAGCAACCCTCTGGGTGAAGTTTCCGGCCTCAGAAGTACACTTAAGCTTGCCCTTAAGGCACCTTAGTCGAAATTTGCCTTCTTTTTGAAGAAGTTCAGAGAAAAACACCAAAAAGCTGAGCAGTTCACCATTACCCTCCTGTTATTTACCACCAAACCCAAATGCAACCTTGCAAGCAGAGCTGCAAAAGGGGCATTTTTGACACATTTTACTGAGTTTCCTGGAGTTTTGGGGGTATTATGCCCCACACTTAATGGGCCTTTTTCCAGCTGTCCTGCTGAGATGCTGCTGGGACCCAGAGAGTAGGTGGGCAGGGAGAGCCAGGGCAATAAAAACACCCAGAGACAACTGGTTTTTTCCCCTTGCAACTGCTATGCTCGTCACATAGGAAACAATTTGTTATCTCTTCCTCTGTGTAGAGCAACCCCTAATGCTCAGTGCATATTTGCCTTGTCCCATACGTGTGTTTACATTTTTCATCCTTCTGTTATTACAGATGCTGCAAAGGCAATAACCCTGAAATGTTGCAGCTGCAGATTTTTATCACACAGAGAAGATGATGTGGTTAAATAAGGAGTCACTCAACATGTAAATATTAGGTAAAAGACAATAAAATCTGCAAGAACAAGACCAAAGCAGTGTACAGTGCCTGTGGGGTTCGCAACCCTGCTCAGCCTGGGAAACTGTGAATGGCCTGAGATAGATAAACTAATTCATCTGTCTTTTAAAGTGCTGGAAAGTGTGTAGGGCTCAGTCTGGCCAGTCTTGGAGAGGAGATTGTCCCTCTGAGGTTTAAAGCTGATCTCTGGTCTCTGCTTTGCTCCCAGCACTGTCAGTGAGCTGTTCAGCAGAGGAGGTTCGCAAGGGACAGGTTGAATAAATGAATGCAATGAATGCTCAGACGTTTGCAATCCCCATCGAGGGACCATGCAGTGGGGCAGGTCAGGACTTTCCAGTGAGCCATGCCAAGCACCCAGGAGGGTCTGCCCTCCTGACCCAGTGGGGTTGCTGCTGCCTGCACTGCTCGGAGACTTCTCCCCAGCGCCTTCCTGAAGCACCTTCCTCCTGTTCCTCGGAGAAGTTGATGGTCCAAGCAGCCACCTCCTGCTCAGCTTTTGCTGGGCACCACTTTGCGTGCCAAAGAGCCTTTCGGTTTACCTGCAGCCACTCACCGATGCTGAGCATAATCTGTGTCACCGCTGCGGTTAAGTCTTTTCCCAACTTGAGGCTGTCTTCAAGTGATGATTATATCCAGTTACCACTGTAGCGGGTGCTGGTGGCTAGTTGCTCCCAAACCAGCTGCATCCCCACTCCCTTCTATCCAGTTTCACCTTTGCTGTAGGGAAGGGAGCTGGATGGTAACACCTTTGCAGAGTAGTTCCTGCTGGAGATACTCCCCTTGGTAGGGCTGGGAGGACCACCTCTGCGGAGTTTCAGAGCTCAGGTCATGTTTTCCAGCCGTAGAAGACAGCTGTGAGCTGGAGGTGGCAGTGACATCTGTCTTGCTGTCAGGTGGGACAGTTACTTCATCCTCACCAGCTATTTTCTAAGCCTTCGGGTGGAAAATACTGCACAGACGTGGCTGGCAGGATGTTGAGAGGTTGCTGTTGGTGTGAGGAAGGCATGGCCACTCTCGGCACACTCTGGGCTCCAGCTGTGCCAGGGCCGTGCCATGCCCATGCTGCTCCCAGCCCACACTCCCCAGAGCTCTGCTGCTTCTAGTGCTGCTTCCTCCTGGTGTTTTTATATGAGCCAGTTTTATAGCTGTGGTCTGACAGGCAGAGGACTGGGGAGATCTTTGCATGCTTCAGATTAGAAGAGTGACCCAAGTCCCAGCAGCTTGGCACACATCTGGTTCTTGCTGTGTCGATAAACAGCGGTGCTGCTGCCCTGTGCCCACCCGTGTACCTTAGCATACACACACCTCAGAAAGCCTAAAAAAATCAGCCATGTGTGCCTCTTGCTGCTAGAGAAGAGCTGGTGCTGAGGTGATGCTTGGGGCCCAGAGATGCTACTCCCAAGGGTGCTCTCTGTAGGGCAGATTTAAAAAGCAGATTGGCACCAGCTGACTCCCTGCAGGTCTCCAGAAGCAACCCTTAAAGGGGACTGCTCTGTGTACTGGTTACTCTGGGTGCTGGAGACTCCTATGTCCCCCAGGATGACATCTGACTCAAGCTGTCTTTGGGAATGCATGGCACAAGGACTGGCATCCTTGCTGCTACACTTTATCTCCCAAACTTCATCATTTTAAAGCTGGAGCTGCGAAAATTACTGCTTTCCCTCTTTTAGAAACGCTTTATTGATCCTGCTTGCTTATTAAGGGCAGGAATTTATCCCCTGCCTGCCAGTGTCTCCATGCAGTGTGAGTGTTATTTGTGGCATCCCACACAGCAAACACCTATTTTTAGCAGCGTGTTCTTGGAAGGGCTTGTGGTACCTTGTTTCCCGCAGGGAATTCTCTCGATTGCAGGGCACACTTGGAGCCTGCCCGGAGGATGCTTGGATGGAGGCAGAGCACGTGGCAGGTCCAGACCTGCATGGGTGGCTGAGGTCCCTCTCTGATGGCAGCATCCTCCTAAACAAGCACAGCATATCCCCCCTGAGAGTCGTTTTCTCAGGAGTTACGGCTGCAGTTGTGTTATTTTGCTTTTTGACCTGCCTGCCTCCCAGGAAAAACTTCTTTTCATCGATCAGACAATTTCAAGCTCATTGCAGGGCTGCTAATGACCAAGCCATAACAGCAGTATTTTAACCTTGCATTTTCTCTTAGTGTTCAGTGTCAGCATTATAAAATACCACTGAAAATATGACCACAGGCAGTCAACTATTTTAATCTTTATTACATCTGAATGTATAGCAGCTACTCCTGAGCAAACCCACTGCGTCTGAAACTCAGCAGAGCAGGTTTGGCTGGGAAATGCCATGCCACCACTTTAGGAAGCTCCATCCCACCAATGCACACGTCAGCAGAGCTCATGAACAACCCCAGGGCTCATTGTCCAGGGCAGCCACAGCACAAACAACACCCCCAGACTTTGGAAGGGGGCTATATTCCTCCTACCTCCTTCTAATTCACCTATAAATTGGTTGCCATTTGCATGATTTGTACTCCCGAGCAGACAAGGTCCAGGGCCAGCACCTACAGCATCCTCTTACAGATGAGAGATGGATACAGGCAAAATTGTGGACTCACCCTGTGCCCCCAGAGCCACTTGGCTGGGGTCTGAGCACCTCCCCACCACCACGGCCTGGATGATCCTTGGTGTACAAGGCCACCACAGGAGCAGAAGGAGCTGCCCGCAAGCAAAACCAGCCCTGTCTCCTCACTCCTTCTTCCCCATGCTCATCCTCCACGTCACCCGCATGCGTCTGGTTTTCACTCGTGCATTAAACGAACAGGGAATGAGTTCGTCAAGGGGTGTTTGGGATGGGCAAGACTTCAAGGCAGAGGCAGTGCTTGTGAAAGCTGGCTGTTTCAGCCAGGGTTGGCGTTGGCTGGAGCAGGATTTTTCCCTTGTTTTGTGCGTTACTCATAGATTTGTTTATTTTTTTAGAAGTTTTTTTCTTATTCATCTGTTGCAATCACAGCAGACACATCATTTCACAGCCCTACATGGAAGTCCAAGGCCAAGGAACTATTTTTAGCACACAAAATGTCTCCCCTAAATGTCTTAACTTTGGAAGAGTAAATATTAAATACACTCTCATAGCATTAGAGGTATTTATGCAGAAGTATAGCACCAGCGTTTTTAATGGTTAGGGGAAATTATGTTATACCACTAGCACTTAATCAAGCACAATAAAACAAGCTCTTACTCCACTTCTTTCAGGATAAGTTGAAGGGAAATTAATTCGTTTTCACATCTGTTGCTGATGATTTACTGACACTGGGGCATATTTGCCCCATTAGTATTTATGGTAGCACATGCAATCCTTATGCAAAGCATAGGGGTAGCCTAACATTTATTTTGCAATTAAACAGAAATGTTTCTTTGCCTGCTCTCTCCTGATAGAGACATTCAGCACCACCTGTGACAAGGGTACTGCAGGCAAACCCCAAACAGGCAACGCAGGGAAACCCTATGTGCTGTAAGTGCCTACATATATAGGTATTTTTAATAAGAACGGCTTTTTGTAACTTCATTGGAGAAGTATTTCTCAGGCTGGGCTGCTTAGCAGCGAGGTGCTGCCCAGGTTTGGGTGCCCACAGTTTGGATCCTGTCCTTGCGAAGATCCTCACTGCAGCTTGCTCCTGGAAGAGCCAGCTGGCTGGGTCAGAAGGTGCTTTCCTAAAAGGAGAGGATGCCAGCAATATGGAGCCGAGCTGTTGTTGGTGGGTAGTTTTCGTTGTCATCTCAGTTATTGTCTCTAGTGTGGGCTCTCTGGGAAAGGAGGTGTGGGCAGAGATGTAGTCTTTTTAGATGCCCCAAATTTTCTTCTCTCTTCCTTTACTTCCAGGCATTTGGGTTCCATTTCCCATGCCCATTCCCATGGCACATGTAGCCAGACCATCCCAGCCATCTCTGGTCTAACACAGGTGCCAGAGACTGGGATGCATCTTCCCCATCTTTGGCTCGCTCTCTCTTCCATTAGGCTTAGATATTTTGAAGCCAAAAATCCTTGCCGGTTTGTAAGGATGTTGCCCCACGTTCCCCAGCATCAGACCTCTGAGGCCTGGCCATGCTGTGTGCCATGCTCCCTTAGACATTTTGGGAGTATCCCAGGGTCAGGAGCATCACCAAGGCTTGAGAGTAAATCAGGGGAGTCAGACCAAAGGGGTTTTCTCAAACTAAGAGCATAGCAGGCCAGCCTCGCTCCCTGCTTTATGAAATTGTACTTTTTAATATCTCCCTGCCTAGAATAGGTGAAAAACCTATTGCAGAAGACGACTCCTGAACCAGCTTTGGACGGACGGGTTCATGCGCAATGCTGTGAGCTCTGTGAGGCTCCGTGGAGCAGCCAGGAGTTGGGAGTTCATCACTGGGGTGCCTCAGGGGCTGCCAGCAATAACATGGCCCAGTAATGAAACCTTTAGCTTCATATAAACTGATCCTTTGCCTTTTCTTTTAAGAGCAAAATATAAAGCTGCGGTAGTTTAAAGGTGAATTTCCTTCTCTTCTTCCCCCACTCCCCAAAAGACCCAGCTTGATGGAGGTCAGATTGATGGTTTCAGTGCCTGCTTCTCTGTGCACTGTGATTTGCCTGATTCATCACTTTGGTAATAAATTTTAACAAAGTATGTCTATTAAATATGTCATTTTCCTTCAGCAGCTTGGGCACTTGGTCTATTTTGCAGACAAAAAAAACCAAAACCACCAGGAAGTGTCAAAAAGGTAAGACAATAAAAAGCCTACGGCTAACGATGCCAAATTGCCTGCCCAGACAAAGTGGCAGGGGTCCCACACCTCATTGAAGTGGGAGACTGGGGAAGTTCCTGGCACCCAGGCTCCCCAGGTTGGGTTATTCCTGAAATGCAGCAACACCCTTGCCTGTGGCCTCCAAGCTGCATGTGCAGGGGAACGGGGTCCCATTCAAGTGACAGTGTTTAAAGCTGTCTGGATGAGCCCAGCGTGTTACACATGGGAACACAGTGCTGCAGGATTCTGGATTTCACAGCTTGCTTTCGCTCCTGTGAACAGCAAACATTAACAGCACGTTTCCCCAGTTATGCTGACTCCTGGTGGAAGAGGCCGCTCCTCCGATCCCCTCCTGCTTGTTTTGCTCCAAGACTGCAAAACCAGATTTAAATCTCCATGAGAAAGGTGGTTACGTCCAATCACAGAAACTTTGAGGCATGGGAGACTTTGTGAACGCTCCCCAGCTTGGGCTCGCCCCTCCAGCATTGACAAATGTCTCCAGCCACACTCCCTGAGGGCTTGCTGAGGTCTGGCAATGGAAACATCAATGGAAATGCAAAGGAAATCCAGAAATTTGCTGTTCATGGGCACAGTGGCTGCATCAGCAGGACCGGACCAGCTCCGCATCCCCATGCAGAGCTGCATCCCCCAGGATGCTCCAGATGGCCGCCTGGTCCCCGGGTAAATTTGGTCTGTGTGTCCTTGCTCACTACGCCGACACAGAGGTACACAGAAAACACTGCTTTATTGACTGCATTTGCCAACACATTGAGGAATGCAAAGGGTTTTTTCTCATAAGCAATGGCCCATGGTCCCAATGTGTATTAAAGCATACACTGTATCTAAACAGGATGAAAATAATGGCAGACAGAGCTATTCCAAGGCAACACAAATAGCATGCATAATACAGTCTCACACAGAACGAGTTTGATAACATTATATTGCTTTAAGGATTAACTAACATGGAAAATGTACAAAAAGGAGAAATAGGTTTTTGCATTAATGAAAAATACATTTTTTCTCTACAAAGGAATTTCTAATACAAGAAAATAAATATTGCAACATAAGCCAAAAATAATTTAAAATTGCTCTTTTCAATATATTTTCAATATTTCTCTTTTATATTAACAAATGGCACATCACGTTCTTTGAAACAAAGAAAACAGAAGGGTTTCTCCTCCTGCGACATTCATATCGTTTCCTGTAACTGATGTGAAGTGGGTCTGTTTTGTATGTGGAATGGCGCAAACTGGGGGGATTTCCTTAAAGAACAACCAAACCTCATGCTCTGCCCTGCGGCAGCATCATCCTGGGGACGCCTGCTCCCGCATCCCAGCTCCATCCTGCATCCCACCTTGGGGCAAGCTCTGTGGGGCAGCGGCCATCCAGGCCCCATAACATAGGTGCAAGCGAAAAAACCCAAACCAAACAAGGGGTGCGGGGAAAACGGGTGTGTGGCATCGGAGCTGTCCTCACAGACTCCCGCAGCCACTGGGGCTGGGTGGATGTTGGGGCTGTGCTCCGTGATGCCCCATGACGCTATCTGCATCCTCATCTCAACTACAACGGCTGGTCTTACAGTGCAAATGTCGATTCCTGCAGTTCATACATCTTAAAAGACAACATTTCTCTACTAAAATAAACCTTTTTTTTAATTATTAATTTCAAAATACATTTACAGCAACATCAAAAATATTTGCCTTGTGCATTTTCTCTCCTGAACACGCTGCTCCGAGGTGGCGGAGGGGATGCATCGAGCAGGGGATGTGCTGGGGTGGCCACAGCTGCCCTAGCACGGTCCAGCCCAGCCACCCCTCACCCTGCTGCGCCCCAGCCCCGCCACCCCTCGTCCTGCTGTGGTCCAGCCCCACCAGAGCCTCTTTCCTCTGTGGGTGCCTCTTTTCTCCTCTCTTCTTCCCCCCACCCAATTTTTCTTCCCAGGTTTGATGTGCCCCACCAGCCCCCTTCAGCCTTCCCCACCTAAAGGCAGTGTCCCAAAGGCAAAATACAATGCCTGAAATTTTGGGAGTGTTTCACGCTGTTTTATTGCCTGGCGCTGGCGGCGCTGGGTTGGTTGTTCTTTAAAGTCTTCCCCCTTTTGCTTTCCTGTACTGAGAAGACAAAGTAGTGCAGAAGCTGAAATGGAGCTGTGTACAGTGAAATTTGTGGATTGCTTTTTTAACCATAATTGAGTGAAGCACACGGAAGCAAGATTCATTAAAAGGCAGCATATTGATTATTGTTATGACTCTTATACTAGGATACTGTAGCTAAAGCTAGCAAGCCTGATAAGATAAACTAAGTCCTATTTACCGTATTTAACATTATCTGAACATACTGAGCCTTAATTAATGAGCAGATTTTCATTTCCAACCTCAGTGGATTATGCTAATTTATAACAAAGGTGGTTCCCATTTTGTTGATTTTCTGTTATTTGGTTCACTTTGTGTTGGTTTTTTTCTTTCCTGCTAGCAACTTGTGTAACGTTTTCCCATCTGAGGACAACTCCTCCCCGGGCATGGTCCACGGTCTCAGCCGGGTTAGTGTTGGGCTCAGCCAGGGCTGGGCACCGGCGCTCAGCATCGCCCCAGTCCCCGCCGCTCGCCATGCCGGGGGTGAGCTCGGCCGGCATCGCTTATCTCTGCTGCAACTGTAGCACTAATAAGGACTTTGGAAGGCTGATTTAAAAAGATGATCTATTCTAAAACAATCAATTGAAGGAGTCTCAAGAGTTTCAAAAGCGAGCTCACAGTGAAATGAGCAAAAAGCATTGGAAATCAAAACGGCGGGATGCAGTCTCGGAGCAGCAGCATCCCTCGGAGCAAGCTTGGAACCTAACGCCGCAGCAGTGTGTTATGAGTGTGTCTTTAGTCCTTTGTTGCTAAATAACTTCCAATTTTTTTATCGTGACAAGTTTCTGGTTTCTGGCTGTGCTGCTTGACTGTCAAAATATTCTTTGGCATCCACAATATTATTTGACTGATTGGTTTGACAATTGCAAGGTTTTTTTGTTTAGTGATGGGTTTAACCGGTTGCAGAAGTGTCCCAGGTTTGGGTTTTTTTTTTAGTTTTTTTTTTTTTAAACATTTTTTTATTTTTAAAAAACAACAACAACAAAAGTTTCAGTGAATTCCTTTTTTGTTTGTTCCCTGAGCTCACACTGGGGTCACTCCAATAAAACACATAGCACGACTTAACTGTGACCTTTGAAGCCAAAACCGAAGTAATGGTGCAATTAAGTGCAAACATGGAAATTCGCCTGACTTGTAGGTAACATGGGCTTTTAAACAACATTTAAGGCTTACTGGGGACATTTTATGCATTAAATTATTGTAATATTTATAATGTCAGCTTCTGTGAATCACCCTCCCACAACAAGTCAACAGCTTGTAACCAGGACTTAAGGAATAACAAAAACAAAAAAGGGATGGGGAGGAATAAATTCACCATTCCCATAGTAGCGTTTAGAAGGAAAACAAAATGGTGAAGGCAAGCGTTTCCATTTCCCCCTCGGTGATGGGTACCTTTGGCCTTGAGACCAAGTGTTTCGCTGTGCAAAGGGGATTTCAGATGTGCCACCCCAGCACGGGGGGGACCACGGCAGCCATAGGAGAGAAGCACGGGCAGAAAAACTTCGCTCAACCTCCCGGGTCAAACCAACTCCGACTCCCCACAGTGTTTTTAAAGGATGCTTTTCTCCTCCATCGTGCCCCACATTTCCATTTCCCAGCTTGCCAAGAGCTGATCAATTCACCTGAGTAAATCACTTCAGCTTTCCAACGACCTCAACAGGGTTGACTCCCAGGGCAGGAATGAGGAGAAGTTTTGCATCCTGGCCCCCTGGACGGACCCCGACCAGACGGAAAGATGAGGGGAAAGTTAATGATCGAGGTTTTTTTTTCTAAAAATAGAAACATAACATTGCTCTCCTCCTCCCCAAGCGCTTTCCTCCAACAAGCTTTTTGTGCTTTAGTCATTATTTATTTTAATACCGCTTACTTTGCTTCCTCGTTATACGCCCGCAGGTGGGTATCTCCCCTCGCTTGCTCCCTGCTCATGGGGCAACTATCCCAGGCAGAAACCTGCCCCTCATTAAATAATGCCCATTAATTAAACTGTCATCCCTGCAGAAAACACAGGTACCAGAACCCTCTGCCCTCTTGGCACCCTCAGCATTGGTCCTGTCGGGTGCCGGATCACATTCCTGGGAAATGGGGTCTGGCGGGGAGCCAGGGAGGGGCCGCTGCTGTCACGGTCATCGATGGCGGTGAAGCTGAAGCTGTATCTCAGGCGTATAGAGAAAAGAAAGACAACAGTGCCGAATTTCCAACTATATACACATATTAAAAACCCCCCTCGCTGTGATACCAGGCAGAAATTGGACATGGCAGTTGGAACTGGGTTGAGGCCTCGTTGTGCTGGTGGGGCCGGGAGGACTTAGGATGCCAGGATACTCATCCTGACGATGTCCTCACCGGCTGCATCCAGCTGGCCCCGCTGTGCCCTGCCGCCACGGGGCTCCCCATCCGAGTCGCTCATCTCTGCATCGGAGAAGTAGCCGTCCGTCTCGGCGTCGAAACGACGCAAGGGAGCTCCGCCGGCGCCGTCGGGCTTGGGGGGCTGCGACTTCCGAGTCCCTCGGCTCTCCTTTGGTAATTTGAACCGCACGACGGTTTTGGGGCTACCTACGGAGTCAGGCACTTTGGCCGTGGGGCTGGGCTCCGGCTGAGTGCAGCGCGGCGTCTCCTCTTCCTCCTCCTCCTCCTCGCCAACACAGCCCCTCACCCCGGCTGGGGGGTGAGGCTCGCCAGTTTTTGGGAGAGAGCCCTTCTTGGCCGCCTTTTTCGCCTCACCCGTCCCTTTGCGGTCGGTGGGAAGCTTCGCCGCCCCTTTCTCTGACTTGCTGGGTCTGGAGTCAGGAGAGAAGGGTTTGGCAGCATCATCCGACAAGTCACTGGCGTTGTTAGTCCAGGGCTCCGAGCTCTCCGGGTGGCTCCCACCCCCAGTTGGGGGGCTGCTCCTGGGCAGCTTTTTCTTAGTGTTCGTTCTCGTTTTGCTTTTCACTTTCTTCGCAGCCTCACTCTGCTTAAATGGAGACCTGAGGGAATGGTCCATCATGAAGCTCAGCAAGGTCTCCTCATCCTGGAGGAGCTCCTCAGAGAGGCCGGGGGTGCTGTCCTCGTGGTGGGCATTGTTGAGGGACCACTCGCTCATTGCCATGTTCTCGGCGGTGATCTGGACCGACTGTGCCAGCCAGCTGTTGAAGAAGGTCCCGTCAATGGGGAAGGAGGTTGATAAGCCTGGAAAAAAACAAAAGGGGAAGATTGTTTCAGGAGCCAGAAACAGCCATGCTGCCCTTTGACACCACCACCAACTTAAAACTCCTCGGCACCAGAGAAATACTCGAATGGCCAATCATAATGTACCCCATCAGGGCACAGAAGAGGGTTTTTTCACACTCCGTGAACCTCCCCAAATCTAACTGGAGCACCTTTCTGCAGTGAAGAGGCCAAGGCCCAACCTACCCCAGCACAGGTGGAAAACACATTCTCATGCAAAGGCAGGAGGACCACCAACCCAGGGGTGAACCTAAAAATCAGCGACTGCTAGCAAAA
>NW_010160137.1:4061-6142 GCF_000695765.1 Mesitornis unicolor | reverse complement strand
AAAGAGCAGTGGCACAGGCACTGCCACCCATGTCCACAATGTTTGCCGGCCTCGATGACAGCTTTGCATCACCCTCCTGTCAGCAGCAATATGGGATGTGAGCCCATGCCTCCATGCTGCGTGGATGAGTGACCGCAGGATAAGACAGCCCCCCCACCCTGGCAGCAGCCCAGTGCAGGGCTGGGGAAGCAGGAGCAGGGATGAGCTTAGGGCACTGCATGGTACCCAGGCGCCAAACAGCCCGAGGTCCTGCCAGCAAGGCAAGGGCGCTGCCAAGGGTGTCTTCCCTCAGCCCTTCTCCAATGCCTGCGGCCCCAAGCAACGTTTCAAGCCCTTAACAAAACCCAGGAGGTTACAAGACCCTGGTGACGGTTTGGGTTGGCTGCCTGGCTTCCCACGCTTGCAGCAGGGCAGCTGTTCTCAGAGACACTCCATCCCTCCATCATTTGATGGAATTTCCCCAGAAAATCCCAAGTTTCTTCAACAGAAAACAGCGCATAGACAGGATTAGCACAGAAGCCCCATTTCCAAAGGGGCTCTCGCCTAAAACCCAACAGCTTTGAGATGAACAGAAAGCAGCAGAGCCAAAGTGAGCAATGGGCAAAAGCAGAGCAAGGCAGGGTGCCCCAGACCGCTCCCAAAAACACTCTGTACCCTCAGGCAGGTTTTATAGCACTCCTGGGATGTCAGAGAGCCCCACAGGACCGGTTCACCCCCTGTGCACCCATGGGGTAGCTGAGCACATGTGAACTCGTCACACTGCATGCTGGCAGAGGTGAGAGCATCAGAAGAAGTCAAACAGAAACCCAATTGCATGTAAAAACCATACGCAGTTGTCACAGATCTTGTCAAAAAAGACATTTTTCTTCTGTCTTTTTAATCTCCCTCCCCAGCCCTGTCTGCTGCCGAGCGCCAGCAGGCTGCAGCCGATGGGAAGAGCGAGAGGTGGGTGAAGCATCCTCAGAGCCAGCCCGCATCCCGTCGCCCCCCAAGCAAATTCCAGAGACCAGCCGCACTTTGTGCCTGCCTCCTGGATGTTCCCAGCCCACCAGCACAGCCTCGCGGCGCTGGGCAGTGCATGCCATGGAAACGCGCAGCCCACACGTTATATGTGCCATACAGAGATACGGGAGATCAGCCCTACTGCGGGGTGGGTAAGTCTGATTTTATCACCGGAAAACAAAACAATGCTTCAGCAGCACATCACAGGTTTTGTAATGCATTCTCCCAATCCAGACACAAGCCCTTGGGCTGTGGGGGTGATTTTATACCCCCTGCCCTGCCAGGGACCATGTCTGACACAGTCTCTCCCACAGGACCTCAGTAATTCAGGCTGATGCCTACAAGGGAAGAGGTTCCCATGGCCTTGGGTTTAATTCCACCACAGACGTGCAGGAGGGATCAGGGGCTGGGACTCTTAACCCTGCTCCCCAAAACAGGGAGCCTCCAGCGGCACGGGTCAACTCTGCGCCCATAAAAATCAGACTTACCCAGTTGTCCCAATACAGTTTCGTTGACTGATTTCCTTTTCTCTTTCTTCTCAGGACTACTTTTTCTACCATCTCTTCCTTTCCTTCTCGGGTCACTTTTCTTACCCTTTGTCTTCTTCCCAGTTTGTTCTGGCATTTTTTAGAAAAAAAGGAAAACTCCGTGTGAGATGAGGCAGCAGGGATGCTGCAGTGAGCAAGTTCCCCTGGGGCATACCCCTGTGGTGGAGACCTGGACCAGCCCTGCAAACAACTCCAAGCCAAAGGTAGAACAGTGGTCACTTTTTGGCTACCTGTAGGCTAATGTCTCTACATATTAAGAAAATCTGAATCCTGTATGTTATATAGAAAAAGAGGTTTGGGCCTTGGACATGAGGAGTGGTCATGGGAGCAGTCTCGCTGAAGGCAGGGGACTCTGGAGAATCTGCAGCCACCAACATGCCCTCCTGGGCCAGGGCTTTGGGGTGAAGACCTGGGGGGGCAGCAGTAGGGAATAACCCCAAACCCTGTTCAGACACCCTCCAGGTGACATGGGGACCCCCAGACCTGGTGGTGTGCCACCCATCACTGACACGAGCACCTCCTGGACGGTTC
>NW_010160137.1:1253-4051 GCF_000695765.1 Mesitornis unicolor | reverse complement strand
CAGTGGTACCAGCAGCATTTCAGAGCAGACTTTGGTTTGATTTAACCTCTCAGTGATAGTCACTGCTCACACTCACATTGCGTGGGGGTAAAAAAACCCCTTAGCTATAAAACTTAAGCAGTGTATTGAATGTAAGGAAATGGAGGAGGAGAGATGACCAGCATTGCCTATGGAAAGCCAGGGATATAACTCTTAGCTACGCAGACATTCAGCTAAAAATCAGTATTTCCTAAATGTCTTTGAACTTCTACTGGATTTATTCCTCTTGGGTGAACAGGACAAATAACCTATAAAAGCACGACCTGTATTGCCAAGCAAAATACTCCCAATAGTTTTTACTTACTCTGTTAGGTCATTCTCCCAAAGAAGTCCATGCTAAAATTTCTATTAATTTTCAGAGGAGGGGAAGGATATTGCCCTTAACCCAAAACACGAATGACTGATGGGCATGGAGGTGACATATGTGGTTTTTCAGAGGGTGGCCCATAGGCTGAACCTCCACAGGCTGTGCAGGTACAGGAGCAATGACTTGAAGGAACAAATCAGTTTATTGTGGCGGGCAGCAGCAAGCCTGAAACAGTGTGAGCAGAGGCTGCAGACTGGATGGGTCTGAAGGAGTCACCTCTGCTCCCCCCTCACCATGGCACTGGAAATGTACTGGGTGAGCTGGGAGGGATTCACACTGCACCTGCCTGAGTGGGGATTAACAGAGGATTTACAGGCCTGGGGCTGCCAAGCCAGGATCCTCTCCTGACCAAAGGACTCGCTGAAAGAAAGAAAAGAAAAAAAAAATCAGGATCTACTACACTCCTGCCAAATAACTGGAGAAATGCAGACACAATTTTCACTTTGCTTACAAAATAAAAACCTAACTTTGTTTAGGCAGCACAATGGGGCTAAAGAGAAACCCAAGCAGTGCTTTTTGAGGAGGAACCTGTCAAAATAGTAGCTGTGTTTCAAAGGCACACAGTGTTTACCTTCCAATCCATGCAAGAAAAATACAGAGGAGAGAGGTGGGTTCATTTTACACGGGTGGTTCTCACTTAATTCTATGAAAAATCTCCTGCTTAAATGATCATTTGTCAGCAGGAAAAATAAACCCCTCCAGTTTTGAATTTTGTGTGGGAGCCATTCCAAAAAAACCTTTGTGCCAAAACCATCTTTGGAATTACCCCAACAGATGTCGGTTGATGACTGCCGTAACAGCAGCTAAAAACTGGCCTCATCCAGGCAAAATAACAGCGACTTCTTCCTTTCCCCAAGAAACCCCTGGTGTACGGAGCAGCCCAGTTGGGACCTGTGTGGAGGGGATGCTACAGGAACCATCCTCCTGCTTTCAAACCAGTCAGCACTGGTAAGGATGGAAAATGTAGCCATGAGTTATCCATGGCTTTGGTGTCACTGGGTTCTGAGTATCTTTAACTCTTAAGTATTGTCCGCTGGCATGGAGGAGACTTAGCAAATGCTGGGAACACTTGGAAGGACTGGGTTCTACAATAGTGTGTGTTCGGGAGGGGACCAGCTCTCAGAGGCAGCAACCCCTGGTCAGGCTCCACCAAAAAGCCCATCCCGTGAGAGGTGAGCAGCTCGGCTCGGTTGCTTCAAAGTGGAAAATAAATTGGCAAACACCAACCCTCTGGGGCAGGAGAGAACATCTGCAGCTAAAGGCATGAAGCAACCCCCAGCGCACACACACCAGTCACTGCTCGAGCCATCCTCTCAATGGGGGTTTGCCTCTGACCTTTGGGCAGAGCACACATGGGAATGGCAGTCCTGCTTTTCACTGAGCACATGTGTAGCATTTTTAGGAACAGCAACTGTGCTGCGCCGGCACTTTGGGGTGCAGACAGCCCCGAAAGGCAAGCGGCAGAGCCCTGACACAGCTCCCCCAGGTCGGCCAGCATCCCCACCCCGCATGGGAGGGGCCCAGCTCACCCTCCCAGGGAGGAGCTGCTGGCTCCCACCCCATCGCTGCATTACAGAGAGGGTCAGGCATGCACTGAAGGTTGGACACCCCAAGGCATTTTGGGGAACACAGGTCCCCAAGAGCATTTCCAGCTATCTGACACCCCATTTGTGAGGGAGATGAGCTCAAAAATCCTTCCTGGCAAACCACCCTGCACCTGTCTCCTTCTGAGAGCTGCAAATGCCAATCTGCGCTCACCCAGCTGAACTGAAGAGCATCACGAGGTTGCCTGCGACTCCCTCAAAACCCGCGGAGCCTGGCAGCAACAGTACATGGCAGCTGCCTTCAGGATCTGAGTTTGTTGCTCTTTTATCTGACCATTATTCTCAATCTGGACCTCCCGCCTCGCCTCTCCAGCTAGCATCACTGTCGGGGGCACCACCTGGCACAGATGTCCCAGGTGCCAGGGAACGGCTCTTGGGATGTGCTATATCCCCCGTTGGTGGGGACAGCCAGGAATACCATTCTGTGTGTGCACAGGCTGGTGACCCGCATCGCTGGCTCAGGGAGGACGAACGGAGCAACACACAGTGTCACTGACCTGAGCCACAGGCACCGGGATTTGCAGGACCCGCATCTCCCCAGACCACACCTTGGAGTCCTGGCCAACCCTGCCCCACACTGCAGCAGGGCTCAGGCCATCCAAAGGAATTTGCACAGACTCCAAGTCACAAACATCTCTACATACACATTTCTCAGACCCAAAACTTCAATCAAAGGAAACTTTTGTCAAGGAAAGCTCAGCCCAGACGGTTCCTGAAGAAACCCCAACCATGTGATGGCTTCAAAGGCAACTCCAAAGCCACAAACACAACAACCGTCGGAAGATCCT
>NW_010160137.1:0-1236 GCF_000695765.1 Mesitornis unicolor | reverse complement strand
GGAGAAAAACGCCTCGCCGGCCGTGGGGTTTTCTCCCCCCTGCCACTGAAAGGAAATGAGGGAGCAGGAGCTGCGGGCTCCAGCACTGCTTGTGCAAAAGGGAAAAAAAAATGGGACAGGAGGAAACCAACTTTATTTCAATTCCTTAAAAAAAGTTGCCAGAGGCTTTGCATGAAGTGCTGTGATGTTCTCCACTAATACGTATGTGGAGCAGAGGACTGCAGCCGAGCACAGCTAAAGGAGCTGGTCTCTAAGAGCAACAGACATCTCACCAGCAGCTTAACCTTTCATTCTCGACAGAGCCAAAGGCATCTGCAAAGAGTCCAAAGCAGGGGCTGCTGACCCTTGCCAAGGAGTCAGCTGCTGTGGATCAGCCCCAGGATCAGCAGCCCCGTGCCCAGGATTTGCCATTTCCTCCCAGAGAGCTCCATCTCCATGGCAGTCACTGAAACGCTGCCTTAGCACCACCACCTAACCAAACACTTGGTCTTTTTGACCAGTTCCCACGAAAAGAAGGAGCAAGAGGGATCTGCGAAAACAAGGAGCTCCAACACTCCAGTCACTCAGGGTATGGCTTTATTGTCTGAACAAAACTGGAGATGTGCAAAGAGTCAACATACGAACCATGCTTAAATAACCCCGCAGGGGAGGGGGCAGCTCTGGTTTCCTTGGGGTGGGGGCTGAGGCTTGGGCACGAGTCTTTGGCTTCAGAGGACAGCAGGGACAGCATCTGCGAGAACAAGTTCTGGTAAGCGATACTGACCTGGGTAAAGATCTTTCTCAATAAGCTTCATCTGGAGATGGAAGATCTGCTCCTGGAGTTTACAAATGGTGTGTTTCATTTTCTCCCGTCTCGTCACCATGTAACAGAGATTTCTAACCTACAGAAACACAAGAAGCAGTGTCTGGTTTAGGCAAGGCCAAAGCGCATCCCCTCAAGCTATGTTGTCGCTTCTGCTCCCAGGTAAAACCCTGCTCCCCAAGATCAGGTCCTCTTCATCTCACCATTAACTGGGCTGCACCAGAACTCCCAGTGCCTGGGGCAGCAGCGAGCTGGGACCATCATGCCTGGTGGGGCCAGGTCTGAAGCCCTCCCCATGCAGGGGCCCATGTAGGATGCTGCATGTAGGGGAGCTTCTCTCTCACTTGCCTGCTTCTGAACACAAACAATATCTTTAACTTCTCAGGTCAAAGGCCTGAAATCACAGGCAGGGTTCACACTTCAGCATCAGGGCT
>NW_010160136.1:1698-4016 GCF_000695765.1 Mesitornis unicolor | reverse complement strand
GGTGGAGTGAGGCAAAAATCCCATAAAGAACATGAAGGAAGAAAAAATGGACATGATCTCATTCAGCGGAACTTCACCATAAGATTTCATTTTTCACAGAACTTAGCACGTGATGTTTTTAAAACAATATAATCCACAAATAAGTTAAATAATAATCAAAAATCTAGACAAGAACAAAACACAGGTAACTTACCTGGCACCAGCAATTATCCCAGGCATTGCTTTTTTGGAGTTGTAAAACCTCATTCCCATAACAGCAGACAAGGTTCCAGATGCCACTGTTGAAAAGAAGCCCAGTCAGATCTATTTGAAATAGAAACCCCAGCACAGCACCACCACGCTTGGACATTCAGCAGTGCCAATCACACAGGCCCACGTCTACACACAGGCATGCCTCCCTCCTCAGGAATGCCTCCCTCCTCTCCACAGGGAAGCGAACTCAAACATTTTACATTTAAGCAGTAGAGCTGTTGCAAGCTTCTCAGCAGCCTGGTTGCTCAGTAGAAGAGAGTAGATCTCAGAGTTGAGACCACTGTCTAATCATCCACCACCTCCCATCTTCTAGGCAGATCACTAACTCTCCCTCAGTTTCTCCGTATTTGCAGAAGAATGATTATTTCCTTGAATACAGATAGGCTCAAAACTGCCAGAAAGGTGGGATAGTGACAAAGTTCACTATGTGGAAGGCAAATATTATTACAGGTCCAGTTTCTCTGTGACATTCTGAATTGAAAGGTGGCACTAATTTAATACTGTAACTAGAAATAAAAAAACCCCACTTGAAAATATGCATTAGCAAACAGAAAGCAATGTGAGGGATCAATCTGAAAGAGCAACTAACATGTTAAATATTACTCAAAATTCTTTAATCTCGAAATCTGGAAAAAAATCCCATTGATATTCACATAAAAATAACATGGCTGTTGTTTCTTCAAAGAAGAAAGGCAGGTGGAGGTGGTGTATACCTTTCTCCAAAGCTTCAAGTTTGTCTGCATCAGAAAAGGCAAAAGATAGATTACGTGATCAAGTCCCATTGGTTTTAAGTAGTCTTAAATCACTGTAATGCTATAGTATCATAACACTAATAATACTGTGGTAGTTACGGAACCAGAAGGAACCTCAAGAGGTCATCTAGGCTCAACTAGTGCCCAAAGGCAAGGTCACTTCTTGACATAAAGTCCTGCAGTGATGGAAATCTCTGAGGTTCACCTGATCTATTAGTGCTTCATACTTTCTGCTATAATTTTATCCTTCTTCACTCAAAGGGTTAACTGCAAGCTAAGCCCACAACTTCCTGTCCCACGTACAGTAAGAAAATAGCTCACTCCTTCCTTTCTTTTATATCCTTCAGACTGCTTCTTCCACAGCATATTATGCATTAAAACACATACTGCTCTTCTTCCGAGAGGCTTGTGCAAACCAATACTCCACAAAGCCACACACTGCTTGTCACAGTGCTTCCACTACTGCTAAAATGCCTATTCCATGACCATAGACTAAAAACACTGCTTCACAACCAAACATTTCTGATGTACCTTTGCTATGCCTATATTATTTTAACACAGTATCTTGTTCAGCAGAGAAGACAGGTTATTTCTCACCAACTCTGGCTTTCAGAAGGACAACTTAGGTTTTAGAACCAGGTACACAAATACGTCCTGGCTGTGGGCAGAAGGCCCTGAGATTTGTACAAATAAAAGGCCACCAATCAGCTGAAACATGCTAGAAAAAAAGCTTACTATTCCCACTGCTACCAGTAATACTCAGTCTGTGGGTGCTGACCAAACTTACCGAGGGAGAGCCACACATTCTTCGGATCTTTAGACTGCTGGTAGGCACCTAGTCCTGCTAAGCCACCAAAGAGAAGACCAGCTGCGAGAGAAGGGACGCTGCCTTGAATAGAATGAAAGATACAGCAGTTGGTGAAAGAACACACATAAAGTAAGTCTGCAAACCAAACAAAAGCACTTCCAAGTTCACATTCGCTATGGAAAAAAAAATAAAAATCGCAAAACCAATGTAAATGATACAAAACATACTGGAGTTTTTTAATTCACAAGACACTTTGCAGACCTCAGTCGAGCACCGTTTCCATGCAGCAACGACTCAGCACAGTTTGCCAGAGTCACTCCCGGCAGCGGACCAGGACCGGGCGCCTGAGCTTTCCGCAGCCCCGGCTGAGGCGGGGGGCTCAGAGGGCCAGCGGGCACTCAGTCAGCTCCCGGGGCGGGATTGAAACCCTGAGGTCGCCCGGCAGCCTCACAGCCCTCTCTCCCTTCCGAAGCTCTCCGACATCCGGCCGGGCCGGGCGCAGCGGA
>NW_010160136.1:1285-1491 GCF_000695765.1 Mesitornis unicolor | reverse complement strand
GGAGGTCCCGCCCGCCGGCTGTGACGGGCGCCCGGGAGGAGGCCGCTCGCTTAAGCGGCTATCTGCTGCCTTCCCGAGGCCGGGCCCGGGGTTTAGGAGGGTGTGAGGGATAGCACCACGGCTGCGACTGGGAGGCTGGCTAGGTGCGGGAACGGGAGTAAAGATAACTCAAGGGCAAAACAGGCTCGGGTTTGGGGGGGGAAATT
>NW_010160136.1:0-1054 GCF_000695765.1 Mesitornis unicolor | reverse complement strand
CCCGGAGGTCCCGCCCGCCGGCTGTGACGGGCGCCCGGGAGGAGGCCGCTCGCTTAAGCGGCTATCTGCTGCCTTCCCGAGGCCGGGCCCGGGGTTTAGGAGGGTGTGAGGGATAGCACCACGGCTGCGACTGGGAGGCTGGCTAGGTGCGGGAACGGGAGTAAAGATAACTCAAGGGCAAAACAGGCTCGGCTTCGGGAGGTGAAATTTAATTTATTGCCAATTAATAACAGAGTAGAAAAGTGGGGAATAAAACAAAATAAAACCACTTCCTTCCCGCCACCTCTGGCTCAGCATCACTCGAGCTCCCCGGGGGTTAGGCAATGGGGGTTGTGCTCAGTGCATAACAGTTTGAGGACTCCTCACTCTCTTCCCTTGCTCCAGCGTGGGGTCCCTCCCACGGGAGACAGTCCTCCACCAACTGCTGGCACCTGGGTCCTTCCCACAGTTCTTCATGAACTACTGCAGTGTGAGTCCTTTCCATGGTGAACAGTCCTTCATGGGCAGACTGCTCCAGCATGGGTTCCCCCACCAGGCCACAGGTCCTGCCAGCAAACCTGCTCCAACATAGGCTCCTTTACACAGGCTACAGCTTCCTTCAGAGCATGTCCATCTCCTGTGGTGTGAAGTTCTCCAAGGGCTGCTTCACTGTTGCCCTCCAATGGGTTGCAAGGGCACAGCCTGCTTCACCATGGTCTTCTCCAGAGACTATGGGGGAATCTCTGCTCTGGCACCTGGAGCGCCTTCTCCCCGCCTTCTGTTCTAACCCCAGTGTGTGAAGGGCTGTTTCTTTCATATTTTCTCACTCCTCTCTCACAGCATTTTTACCCTTTCTGAAATATGTTAGCATAGAGGCACCACCAGTGTTGCTGATGGGCTCAGATTTGGCCAGTGGTCAGTCCGTCTTGGAGCTGGCTCTGCCCAACATGAGGGCAGCTCCTGGTGTCTTCTCACAGAAGCCACCCCTGCAGCCCCCTGCTACCACAACCTGGCCACATAAGCCCGGGTCAAGGCAAGTCAAGGGATGTGATCACAGAATCACAGAATCACAGAA
>NW_010160135.1:27807-43791 GCF_000695765.1 Mesitornis unicolor | reverse complement strand
AATCCTTAACATTCTGTGATTCTGTGATTCTTTGAATACTGGGGAGGGGTGGTTTTCTCCACCAGCGATGGCGGGAGGACGTAGCAAGATTGCTTTCTGGAAAGTCTGCTTTGTTGACTCTTGGTCTCTCAGTCCCTTAAATATTACTACAATATTACCAGATCTAAAATGATAATCTATTTTTTTGCCAAAAATTATAACCTTCCCTTGGCTTGAGACCTGTAAGGCAATTGGCTTTTGGAAGGGCTTGACAATCTGTAGCAATATCTATTGCAGATGTTCACCTACCTAACTGCAGTTTACCAGAATCACTGACGGCAGTGAACCTTAAAACTAGTCCAGGTGCCCAGTTATCCTCATTAACCTATCATTTACTATTTCACAGCACAAAACAAGCAACATGTCCAGATTAGAATAGTAGAGTTCTAGCCATTCTGTGAGAAATTGATGGCTATCGGCAATCTTGTCTTTCAACTGTGAGAGATTTGTGGTGTTATAGTTCCCGGTACTACTAATGAACAAGACTGAGTATTTGCAGAAGTGTTGATTCATGCCCAGAAAACTGGATTTTGGCAGTGTATAACGAAAAATGAGAAATATATTTCACAGATGTCTCAACAGTATTTTCTTTTCTCCCTGTTAGAAAAAGAGAAGGTTATTTATTTAGTGTTGGTATCTTCACTGTTTTGTCTTAGTCTCTCCCTCCTCTTCTCCCTACCCGTCTCTCCTCCCTCTCGTCCACTTCTCCACCCTCTCTTCTAATTTCCCTCTCTCCTTCTTCTCTCTTGAGTACCACATCCCAGTGTTTTTCCTTTAAAGTTTATATGATAAACCAGATATTGTCTGTGGCTAGTATAAGTTTATCTTCTGGGGTCTTTGTTAGTTTTACTAGTACTGAATCTGAACTATTGCATTTTGAGCTTCGATTTTTTTTCCTCATACTGCCTTTGTATTTGCTTTCTTTGAAAGATATGTTATCATTTTCAAATGCACTTCATAGTGCAGATTTATTTCCTATGTTTCATATTAGAGGATTAATTAATTGTTGGTTAGTGCTATGTACTTTACATATGAGGTTTCTTTGAGGAAATTTCCCTAGGTTGTTCCATTCAATCATCTAGTTTACAGTAAGCAAATTAGTTTCCATCAAAAGGATAGATAGGTCATATAAATATTTGTTCCATCTCCTCTGTCTTGCTTAGTACATGGTGAAATTGCACGTGCTTTCATTTATTCAGGATTTATCCATTTACTTGTGACTTTCATGCATATTTATCCAGCATTTAAGATTCTGGATGAAATCACCAACAGTGAAGTCCTGTACCTCCATGTCTCTTTTAAATAAGCCTTATTTTCTATTTCATTTCCAAGTGTTGTCAAAAACCCTGTATTCTCTTAAGCCTTATACATAAATGTGTTAATAAAAATATTTCAACTTGCTGTTTATTACTAAACTTAGAGTGTTTAAACAGTAGTGTGGTGTGTACTTGTGGGGAGATGTGCAGCAAACATATCCAGAATGTGAATTCAGTTCTTTTCCTTTCTAACTCAAGTAAATTAACATATTAATGAATTAACATATTACCATATAAATGTATACTGTGTTTCTTGCCTTCTTAAATTGACACAGCAGCAGTTTTCACATAATCACAGAATGGTAGGGGCTGGAAGGGACCTCTGGAGATCTAGTCCAACCCCTCTGCTAAAGCAGGTTCACCTACAGCAGGTTCCACAGGATAACATCCAGACAGGTTTTGAATATCTTCAGAGAAGAAGACTCCACAACCTCTCTGAGAAGCCTCTTCCAATGCTCTGGTACCCTCAGTGTAAAGTTTTTCCTCATGTTGAGCTTTAACTTCCTGTGTTTCAGTTCGTGCCCATTGCTTCTTGTCCTGTCACTGGTCTCTGCTGAAAGAGTCTGGTCCCCTCCTATTTACACCCACCCTTTAGATATTTATAAGCATTGATAAGATCTCCTCTCAGTCTCCTCTTCTCCAGGCTAAACAGACCAAGGTCTCTCAGCCTTTCCTCATAAAAGAGGTGCTCCAGTCTCCTCGTCATCTTTGTAGCCCTTCACTGGACTGTCTTCAGTAGTTCCTTGTCTTTCTTGAACTGGGGAGCCCAGAACTGGATACAGTACTCCAGATGTGGCCTCATTAGGGGAAAGTAGAGATGGAGGGTAACCTCCCGCAACCTGTTGACCACACTCTTCTTAATGCACCCCACAATACCATTGGCCTTCTTGACCACAAGGGCACATTGCTGACTTGTGGTTTACCTGTTGTCCACCAGTACTTGCAGGTCCTTCTACACACTTCCATTAGGTCACTCTCTAATCTGTACTGGTGCTTGGAGTTACTCCTTTCTAGGTGCAGAACTCTGCACTTGCCTTTGTTGAACTTCATTATGTTCCTCTCTGCCCAACTCTCCAGCCTGTCCAGGTCTCACTGCATGGCAGCACAGCCTCTAGTGTACCAGCCACTCCTCCCAGTTTTGTATCATCAGCAAACTTGCTGAAAGTACACTCTATCCCATCATGAAGGTCCCTGATAAATATGTTGATAAAGACTGGACCCAGTACTAATCCCTGCGGAACACCTGTAGCCACAGGCTTCCAGCTCCTCTGCATCCTCTCAGCTCTGCCATTCAGCCATTTTTAAACCTACCTCACTGTCCACTCCTCTGACCCACACTTCCTAACCTCACCTATGAGGATGCTATAGGAGACAGTGTCAAAAGCCTTGCTGAAGTCAAGGCAGATAACATCCACTTCTCTCCCCTCATCTACCCAGCCAGTCATGCCATCATAAAAGGCTATCACATTGGTCAAGCATGATTTCCCCTTGGTGAATCCATGTTGACCACTCCTGATAACCTTCTTTTCCTTCACATGCTTAGAGGTGACCTCCAGAGTGAGCTGTTTCATCATCTTTCCAGGGATAGAGATGAGGCTGACTGGCCTGTAGTTTTCTGGGTCTTCCTTGTTTCCCTATTTGAAAACTGGGGTGACATTTAATTTCCTCCAGTCCTCAGGTGCCTCTCTGGTTCTCCATGACCTTTCAAAAATGATGGAGAATGGCTGTCAGATCACTCAGTACTCATGTGTGCATCTCATCAGGGCCCATGGATTTGTGGGTGTCGAGCTTGCCTAAATGATCTCTAACACAATCCCCTTCAACCAAGGGAAAGTATTCCTTTCTCAAGGCTTCCTCTTTTGCCTCCAAGATCTGGGATCCTAAGGACCAGCCTTAGCAGTAAAGACTGAAGCAAATGTGGTATTCAGTGACTCTGACTTCTCTGTATCCTTTGTCACCAAGGCACCTACTTCATTCAGCAGCCAGCTGAAACTTACCTTTAGATGTAAGGTTTAATTAAGAAAATATTACCTGACAGTTGGATATTTGTAGTTGCTCAAAAAAGTTCATTCTGTAAATCTGGAATGTGACAGGCTTCAGTAAAAACTTCCAAATCCTATGCTTGCCCTTTAGAAAGAGTTTCAACCCTAAGATCTAAGGCACAAATCATCAAAGTTAATTAGGCCTCTAACTTCCCTGGTTTTCTAATGAAGTTAGGAGCTTAAATTACTTTCAAATTTACTCCTAACTATGACAAATTTCAGTCCAAAATGTGTAAGCATTTATATAGCAGAGAAATTTGGTTACAGAGAGTATTAGCGACATTTGGCTGGGAAAAGCCATATTATGCTAAGTAGCTTTCAAATCCTGCAGCAAAGAAAATTAAGTTAGGTACAGAGTTTTTTACAAGATGGTGAGAGATTGAAATAAGGAGAGGATGAATATCAGAGAAAATTTGTGTAATGCTAAGAGATACTGTGTGTTGTGAATATAATGAAAGCCCTTTGATCTGGATCTTAAGTTCTGTATAATAGTTAGAAAATCTATAAGGAACTGCTCTGTGTCTACAAATAAATTGACCGGACTAGCTAATAAACTTGTTCCATATCCAGTTTAGATAACATGATTAGATAATGGTTCTGTAGATCAAAGAAATAAATTTGAACTTTGTTATGCAAAATTGGAATAGTAACCAAACAAAATTTAAAAAAAAAATCTGTTTTTAGAGTGATCATTAGTTTACTGTACTTATTTTTATTTTGGAGTACAGACCTTGATTTCCCATGTAATAATCTGGGATGCCCTCCAGCTGATTTGCAATCCTAAAAGTAATTGTACTTTAAGTAATACATTAGAATCGAAAGAAAGATCTCTCTTATCTAGCAGGTTTACAATTTTGTAATTTAGAGGACAGTTTTTATCCTTTATCTAAGCACACTGTGCTCCCAACAGCACAATACCAAGATAGACTAATACTATGCTATTGCCAGTTTACAGCTGCAAGACAATTGCTGGTGATAGGTTAATTTCTAATGTCATTACCCTGAGAGGCTAAAGGGCACTTATGCACTGCACATCTTGTTACTGCATCTTGACCTGCAGTTTCCATGCATCTGGCACTGTATTGTTTAAATTTTTCATTCTAAACAGCAACTAGTTTTCATCACCATGTAGAAACCCCAGATACTGTGATTCAGATTTAAGCATAGCTTAACATTGTTGTGAGCACAAGTTGGTGGCATGCAACTGCTGTTTGTTCTGATTCCAATATTGAACTTTTTCTAGATATATATCAAATGTGAGTGCACCAGGAGTTAAATAAATTCTTCTCACAAGTTACTGTCTTCCATGGGTTTCTAAGGTGTACAAGCAAATCAGCAGCCATTTTTAGTTTATTGAAAATAGAATTTAGAAACCATGTAATCAATCTTGACATAGTGGAAAGTACCTGCGGTGGTCATATCTCATTACTTCAACAGGAAGCACAAATCTTTCACTGAGTGTACTGGCAACTGCAATTGGAGGAGATTAGTAATGATTTTAGCTGTAAAGGCAGTTTTGCAAAAAGTAGTCACTTGCTCTTTTGAACAATATATGTCTGGTGCTAGGCATCTATTTGTTTCATGCAGATACATGAGGATTTTATATCTACAATGCTGGTTTTTCCAGTAGTAGTGAATTTTGCAGTCCTTCCTTAGAGGTAACACCAATTATTTTATGTTCATGGCTGAAACTTCCAAGAAATTATTTACACAGCAGTGATCCACAGAAGTCCAGTATCTCCAGAAACACTTCAATACAAGTGGACACAGTAATGCGTAGATTAAGTAAAAGCAAGGCAGTACCAGCAGTGGCCTGCATCGTTTTGACAAACAGTAAGGTTACAAGTAGAATTTATCCTCTTGATGCTCAGGCATCTGAATACTCAACAAGATGCCTGAGCATCCAGGGACTTTATTAGCTAAGGCAATGCTGCCCCTGGGATGCAGGTGGAGGGCTTGTAATTTGATTTTAATTTTTCATATCCACAGGATTTCTGCTTCTTCAATCAGAAACTTTGAAAGAAAACTGGGAAATAAAGTTTTCAGATTAGAAGATTTGTAATGCTAAACTGACATTTTGAGGGACTTTAGAAGGTTAAACTTTCAAAAAAATAATTACCCTTGCTTTCTTCTTCTTGTATGTATTACACTTAATGTGGCATTTGCCCTTAATATTCCATTTAGTTCTTTCTGATCTTGAAACCTTTTATCTAGCAAAATACTCCTTAAAGTAAACATTAAGTTTGCCTGATTTTGGAGTGTGTATCTTTATGTTTCAGTTTCTTCTCAACCTTTAAAGAAGTACATTTTTATGCAAATAGAAGAAAATTGCTCAAGGTAAAATTTCAAGAGTATCTAATGTGTTTAATTATTGATATGTTTTCTATTGCAATTTTTAAAATGTGCCTTTCTAGAGATTTGAGGTGCATACACAATTCAATTTAAAAGCACACACAGAATCTCATGTGAAAGCATGGAAAAGGGAATCATCAGAAGAACTATCAGTCTAAGGAAGAATTATTCTCACTAGCTAATTGAGAAAGGCATCCTGCAATATGAAATACATACCTCCATTTGAGTTTTGTATTTGTAAACTTAAAATTGAAAATTGAAGGTTTTAATTACATTTGACACACATAGTAAAACTGTATAATAATCCACTGCTAAAGCTTGATAGCATTTTTGATAACACATTTTCATTCATCTGTGATAATGCAATATAATTAAATGGCTTTTTAGACCAATAAAATATTTTACTTAAAGTAATACTTTATGTTGAGGAGAATTCAGTGAAGATAGTATGCCAGGAGAGAATGTAAGCTTAGCTCATTATCTCAGTTCAGAGTGGAATAATACTTGTTAGACTGCAGATGTTAGGATAACATATGGGGCTAGTCCAAATGTCCTTGTACATGCTTTCTCACAGAAGCCTTTTAGGGTTCAGAAGATAACTGGCATTTAGGGTGGAAACTTCGTCTTTGCTCTGGAAATACTAGCCTCATCCAGAACCAAATGTTGAGAAAGCTAGGCAATGTTTATGGTGTCACTGTGCTGCATGGATTTTACTTCCAAACTATGGCCTTTATTGTTCTGGATCAGGTATTCTGTTAACATACACAATATTCTGTTGTCAAACTTAAGGTTGTAGATACTCCAGTGCTTTATTATCCACTAAAAATTTGTAAAAGTATTTAATTAAACTAGTGCTTTATTACCAAAATTTTAATATAATTTGTTTGATATGTGTTATTACTTGTTGATATTAGATGATATTGTGAAATAGTTATTAACTCACAGTTTAGCTCATGGTGGATATCAGAACATCCATTAATGTATTTCTTCTGTGGTACATCTTTGTACAGTCAAGTCACTGTGCTGAATTAGTTTGATGGTTGGCATATACATATCAATGATGTCAAGCACAATTATGTAATTTTTCTTTATCACTGAATAACATCCCTGTAGATCTCTCATTATGTATCTCAAATGAGACAATCAGTCCACCTTATGTGAGGTTCCAGGTTTCCCACAGTACAGTATGCAGCTTTGGGAAGTATATCTTGATTAGCCAGTCTCTAGGATTATGTTCTCTTTTTAATCTTCTAAGGCTGTGTCTATAGTAGCAGATTAATCAGAGTCAGTGAGCATTTTTAGGTACTGGAATGTGATTGTCTATTCCATTAAACTATTCCCATGTTCCCTGAACATAAATTAGCTAATCCCAAACAGTTTCTTGACAAAGCTTGGGGTTTACATCACTCCAAGGACCATTCCCAATGCTCACCTTGTCTGTAGCTTCCCTGTGGTGTGTGTAGCTTCTTCCCTGTGGTGGAAATTAAAAGAATTTACTATCATAAATCCAAGTTATTCCATGCTACTTGTACTTAAAGTTCCTGGGCACACTTGATTAACTAGTGCAGTATGGATGTAGCCCTGACAATCTTTATGCAAGAAATTGAAAGTGAAGGAAGGCCTCATGCTCTGTAAACTTTATCTTTTCTAGAAGGCACAGGATCTAAACAGGAGCCTTTTCTACCTTTTCCATTAGTTAAATGGGACTGAAGTTCTTGTATATTCCTACTGTTAAAATAAAAATTGTTAATTTTAAAAAAACTGCCTGCAGAGTACAACAGCAATAGCAACAGAGAATAAACAGACCTCAAATGTCATCAAATCCAAACTCTGTCACTCCTGTGATGAAGTGAAGTACAGCTGGTGAAATAATTTTGATGTTAAACCATGCTAATTGAATGGCATGAAATAATATGATTTGGATCATAAGAAAATGAAAGAAAATATACTCCTTGTGCTTTTATTCACAGCAAGTTTAAGGCTTAGAAGAAAATCAAAGCTTCCTTCAGAACATTATGAGCTCATGGAAAGTATATTTCTTACAAAATCATTCTGATTAGAAAACTTCTGTCCAGCTTTTCCTGTGATGAATATGTACCAAATACTTGTCCAGATTAAATTCATAGTTCAAAATCTCTCCCTCTGCAGAGCGTTTCTGTAGATAAGACATCTAAAGAATATCAATAAAATATATTCATATTCCATTATCTATACTTATTACTATGGGATTAAGTTTTTTTTCTTTTTTGTAGGCTTTCCTAGGATAAAGCTAAATGGTAATCTTGTCTTTAAATCATTTGGTCTTAATATATGTGTGTTCACATGTGCATTTCTATGCAAATTGTATGTGTTAAATTATGAGTTTATATTAATTTAAAATAATGTATTTTATACCTCTAGGTTTTCTTCCCTTCCAGGCCAGAAGGGTAGCTATTATCATGTAGTGATCTCAATAGACAACTAATTGCAGATCTTCTAAAAAAATATGTGATTCTTTAAAGATTAATTTTGTTAGGTTCAAGAATAGAAAAATGCTTTATCTCTACATACATGTATAAATAATTGGATGCCAGTAGATGGTGCTCACTGTGTAGTATAGTCCCTAGGGTTACTAAGACAAATAAAATTTGTTGTTGTGCAATAAAACTGACGTCTGTGCTACTCTTTACAGCTACTCTGAACAGATGGTAGGAATGTTCTGCCTAATTTAGTGTGTAGTACTATCTTGAATACAGATTCATATACCACAGAAAGATTTTTGAAGGAGTCCTTTTCCTGGCAAGAGAAAGATTGCTACCGCTCTTGTGGGTGACAGCTTGAAAAAAACATGGTGGCAAAACAAGTGAAGGTATAGTGGGATATAAAGGGACACTCTTGAAATAACAGATAACTAAGGCCAAGTAGAAGAAAAGATAAAGAAAAGTGGCTTGAGGGGAGAAAATAAAGTGATAAGCAAGGGGTTACAAGATTGAAGGAAATACTGCTGGAGATAGGAAATTAATAATTTGGATATATGTGCTGGTTTTAGCTGACATTGAGTTAATTTTCTTTATAGCAGCTTATATGGGGCTGTATGCTGAAAATGGCCTTGATAATACAGGCTTGATTTAGCTACTCCTGAGCAGTGCTTACACAACGTCAAGGCCTTTTCTGCTTCTCACACCACCCCACCAGCAACTAGTCTGGGAGTGCCAAGAAACTGGGAGGGGATGCAGTCAGGACAGCTGACCACAACTGACCAAAGAGATCTCCTGTACCATATGGCATCATCTTCAAAGCTGGAGGAAGAAGAAAGGAAAGGTGAGACATTCAGAGTGACGACATTTGTCTTCCCGGGTAACTGTTACATGTGATGGAGCCCTGCTTTCCTGGAGATGTCTGAACACCTACCTGCCAATGGGAAGTAGTGAATGAATTCCTTGTTTTTCTCTGCTTGTGTGTGTGGCTTTTGCTTTACCTATTAAACTGTCATTAATTCAACACACAAATTTTCTCACTTTTACTCTTCTGATTTTCTCCCCCATCCCACTGTGAGGCCATGAGCAAGCTTCTGTGTGATACTCAGTTTCTGGCTGGAGTTAAACCATGAAAATATATTAAATAAAGCTGAATATGAGGAAAATATATGGATAACACAAGATATTTAAGAAAATTAATAGAAAAATATGAATTAGATAGAGGGTGCTAAGAGAGAATAATAGGTGCAGGGAAAATAACCAATATGAAAAAAGGCAACATGTAATGAAATTACTATGTGGATTACTACAAAATACTATTGCTCCTTTGATCTCACATGTGCAAATACTGCATTGTCGTTAGGTTTGAACAAGAAAACTGAGGCTTAAATGCCTAGAAGTTTTTGGATGCAACAGACTGATGTTTGCTCCCATTTAAAAATTCGAGAATATTAAATTTCTTTGATTATTCTGATGGGAATATCTTGGGGAAGGTCTATGTCTCTGTCCTTATCTCCTGAAGGCTGTTATATTTAATGCATATTGTAAGTGGTGCTTTTGTCTCTGTATGGTAATGTGCTGTACTCTTACATTTAGCTGTGATGTTGGGCTTGATGTGAAACAGAAAGGTTCTGGTGACTGACTTGTGCTACGCCACACATTCTCAGACTAGTATTGCCTTCCTAGTGGTGAGGTTAATAGTACGTGGCTGATGGACACCACTACCTGTTCACTCAGCAGGTCTTGTTGCATAATAATTTCATTTTTCCATGGCATGCATGTAGGTAGAGGGTAGCTACAGGCCCAGAGGACTTATGCACAGAAAGCTCCTACTGAAAAGGGGAAAGTAGACAGGGAAATGACTAAGGCCTTCTTGCTCTCTTGCAGTAGTTCACCAATAGATGGTGGCAGAGATCCTTCCCTAGACCATCCACAGTCAACCTGTGGTTCTCTGATTCTCAGTTCTATGGGGCTGAGGTCATGCAATTAAGGCAGAAAAATATCTTTGCATGGTGGAAAAAGTGACTAAAGAGGGGGAGATGTCATCCTGGAGAGATACAGTACAAGATCTGAGAATGTCAAAGCTATTTGTTAGAGCTGTGCACACTAGACTAACTTCATGATTTGGAGATGTCTAAGATATCATTTGTGCACATAGAATGCTAAAATTTGCACTATTTACAAAAATAATGGTTAGAAATTAAAGAAAAAATTAGAAGTTAAAGAAAAAAACAACACTGCAGCTGTCTGGCAGCCTGTTGTAGGCCTAGTTACTGTTTTGAAGACCTGCAACTCACAGCCTGGTCACCCTTTAACTTAATCTAGGCAGGTGTTAAGAAACAGAGTCCGGCACAGTTCCCACTCTTCAGAGACATTTAAGTGGGTGACTGGCATGAAGTGCCAGTATCCTGACTGGAGAAAGTCTGACTCCTACTCCAGCTCTGTGTCAAGTCTGTCTCTCCTGAATGTACCTCTAGTTAAGGATATGAGTGCTTTGAAATCAGTGGGACTATTCATGCACTACTTCAGGCATGTACTTTAAGTAGATTGCTAAAATGGGACCATTCTGCACCATCTAAATGACTATACACTCTTCAGGACAATGGAAAATCAACCTCACAGTTATTTTAAAAATGACTCAGAAAATGATTATATTTGCCTTCAACTGTCTTGTGAAAATGAACAGTTCAAGGAAAATATGGAGAATCACTACTCACAGCAATGGAGAAACAAATATAAAAAAAAGTTTTCTTGTCTCATTTTGATGATGCTAGACTTGATTTGTGATGCTGTACAAATAAAGTTAAGGAAGTGAATTGTTATTCTAGCATTGCTTGTTTAGAGTACAATATAGAGACTGATTTTCTGTTTATGAAGTGCTTGAATGAAAAATAAGTTGTGATTATTCATGTCTCAATCTTTAAAAAGTCAAATATAACAGAAGAGAAAATTGTGTTCCCTCTGTAAATCTGAACACCTGCTGATTTTCAGTACTATTTTTTCTTTCCGAAAGAATGTACGACTCCATCTTTACAGAGCTCTGCTCTGATTTCTTGCAATGAAGACTGTATATTAACTCTTAACAGAGATAAAATTTGATGTAGTAAAAACTCATGGTGTTTTCACAACATAAATATGTTGTCAGTAGAATAAATTGCAGATCAAACATAAACATAAATACAGTTTATGTCAAGGCTTATTGCTATGCCGAATTAAACGAATCAAATGATTGTTATTAATGGTCTTTGACCACCCTTAACAAATGAAGTCTAGTGCAGTATGTAACTGGAATCTGGGAAAAATAGCAGAATGGGAGATACCTGAAATTATGCACCAGCATGGTTTCTCTGTAGCTGCTGAGCTCAGGGTATGTTCTCTATTGTCTTGGAGCAGCAGACTTTACTTACCATTTCTGTAGGCCTACAGTTTTATGACTTTGCATTCATTTTCCTGTTTTATTCCAGCCTCTGTAGTTTTCTCATCCAGCAAATCAGTCAGCATAATTGCAGAAGGTCAGGTTTTGTTTTTATTTTTCTTCAGCAAACATTATCTTTCTATTTGTGTCTTTTTACTTGGTAGCTAATGCTTTCCATTATACTAGATGAATCTTTATTTATAAAATCCTCTTGACTTGTTGAACTGCTGCTACCTCTCTCCTTAACTGTCCAAATACAATTAGAGGTCTGGATGAAATTAATCACCTTGGCAAAAATTCAGCCAGCTTTATTGCCAAATTCAAAGACTGACTGAGTGGGGAAGAAATGGTATATTGGCACACTTTATATAAAAACAATTCCAAATATGGCTGTGCATGATATTAATTCCAGCTGAAACTCTGGAGAATGATTAATTAAAATGTATTGTTGTAAATCCATTGATACATTCCAATACTGTGTGTGCTGGGCGAGACTGTGTTTTAGCATATGTATCCTAGAAGAGAGTAAATTATCAGTGGTCTCCTTACATGGCCATCTACAAGGAGAAAGTGGGATAGAAGCAGTAAATGTCTACCTGCTATTTTTCCTTTTCTTAGCAGTGGCCAAACAGTGTCAGGAGAGAAGCAGCAGCAAAGACTGCTAACCAATATGTCTAGATTGAGCCAAGAGGGACAGAACGCTGCTACAAAGTAGGATCTATAGCACTTCAATTAACTGGTAAGTAAGGAAGACAAGCAGGTCAGAAAACATTCTCCTTTTTTCCTGTGTGGGTCATTTTTTCTGCCCTCACAATGTCACCTAAGACTATTGTTCTAATGATGTCTGAAGTTTCTACAATATCTTTCAGAGCAAGAGTTCAGTGTTCAAGTCTGGGAGAAGAGTGGGGTGCCCAGGGAAAAGTAAGTGTCTGCTGGTGAAGGTGTAGGATTGTGGACTCTGCCAGTAGCAGAGGTGGTCAAGACAGAACTGGGAGAGCTCAGCAGCTTTGACTGTTGAGGGTCTGTGTTAGGGGACATAGAGATGGGGAAAAAGGAACAGGTAGGAGAAGATTTGAAGAGAAAGGAAGTGGTAGCTTTGGATTAGTTAGGAGAGCTGGAGAGGAAGAGAGGGAAGGGCAAGGGGAAGCTTTGGGAGGAATGAAGAGATTCTCTGCAGTAGTGAGAGACAGGGAACAGCTGTCTAGTCAGTCAGAGGGACAAAAGGAGCAAATTATTTGGGCATTCAGGTAGAAGAGGCTTGGAATGACACCTGACTTGTCCTGCAGGAATATTAGGCTGGTGGTAGCATCTCTTTCACTTCACCTCAGCCTCTGCAAGAAATATGAAAGTGGTAAGTGAAGAAAAGAGAGTGTCTTTCAGAAACACATTTGGTTTCCTGAGGCAGTAGTTACCTCATCTCCTGCTATGGTGCAGTCTAGCCCTCCAAACTACATTCTCACTGCTTTCTAGAAAGGAGAGCCTTTTATTTTGTTTTCCTTTTAATGCATACTTTTGTGTTTCAGTAATTCAGAAGTCATTTTTTGGTTAATATGCCACGGTCTGTCGTCAGGCCAGACACCCTGATCTGGGCACAGAAAGTTGACAGCTCTCCTAATTCTTGAAATACCACTTACTGAAGGGTTACCACTGAATTTAGCTTAATCTTTAGCAGGCACAGGACAGAGACCTGTTAAGGTACATGTTGAATCTAGAAGGCCGCTCCACAAATAGCAAAAATAACAGTGTTTAAAGGATGCATTGGGAAAAAAAAAAAGAAAAAAGACCTTGCTGTCAGAATTCTTATACACAACAGGTTCAAAATAGACCTTCAGCTTTCAGTAGGTTTTACTAGAATTTTCTTTAATAACTGTTAACTAAAATGTTTTAAATATCTTCCCATCTTTTTACTTTTCCTTACAGCTGCTTCTTTCACTTCTCCTATTCATAAACATACGATGAAAAAATAGACATATGATTTGGTAATTGCCAGAGTGTGTCTTCATTCTGATAGCTTCCTTAGAGGCTGCATTCATCTTCTGCCATTTTTTATATTCACAAGCTAAAAGATGCTTGTGGGAGGTATTTCAACTGTGGAGAGAATGCTCTCCCATCTGTGGCAGTATACAAAAGGGGTCTTCTTATAGAAAGGTTGTTTGAGTTTCTTTCTGGATAGATAAGGACCAAGATGTGTAGGTTTATTGATGAAAAATCTGAAAGTGAGTAGAGATTGTAGCATAATTGCACATCTTCCGCATCCTAGATAAGAGATATGCTTCAATAGTACTCCACCTGCTTTTGGGTATGTTTAGTTTCCTATGAAGATTTCATACATAGTTTCTTTGTGAAGGGTATGCATATAGAATGTGACATTAAGTTTTGACATTTCTGAGTTTCAAGTAGCTGTGTTACCCACTAGGAAAACAAGATGCTAGTGTCTAGTAATCTTTTCAGAGTTTAGATATGAGAAAAGATGATAAAAAAAGACCAGAGAAAAAAATCAGTAGACTTTAAGACTTATCTGAATTCACTGTTAATTCTGCTTACCATTTAAATAATTATGAACAACCTGGACAAAGTAATGGACAATATGGAGGAGCAATAGAAAAAAAACTACCCCACATACTTTTTTGTAGGGATCTTTCAAAACATTTCAGTTTCTATCTACTTCTCTCCTTCTCAGAAAAGAAGGAAAATTGTATTACTCAAATGTTGGAGGGCTTTTTTTTTCAATAATAGGAGATTATATTGCTGATCTAACGGTACCATAGATGAAAAATAATATTCTATGCACATTACTTCAGGGTGGTAAAGACTGTTGAAAGATCATTAATTAAAACTTACATATTGTAACTGACACCTGCGTATTCACAAATGCAGTCCAAATGGTTTAATTTTCAGAATGTAGTGTGGAAGCAGGGATTTCAAATTACTGGCTTACAAACATCTTTTCTGTGATGAGATTCTGAGTCATGTATGGCAGGGTCTTCCATGGGTAACAGAAAATAATTTGAAGTACTGATATTGCAACAAAGATTTTGTTGTCCTTTTTCCCCTCAATTTTTAGTGCTTGTCCATCCAAATTTTTTCCTTAAGTCAGTAAGACTGCAAAAGCAATTAGACAAAAGGAAGGCTTATTGTTTTGATTTGCAAAAAAATTTTCCTAACCTAAATACGGTTTGGAGAGAAAGGTAGATTACAGGACCATTAGGGGAGGCAGATAACTTCAGCTGACCATAGCTATTAGAAGCTAATGTCCCTGGATATGGTGGGGCAATCTTGCAGCCATTCAGTATGAAGTTTTGGCAGACATCTAGAAAAGAGAATCAGAACTGGGACTTCTGCACTGTCTTTAGGTGAAGGAGTTTGCAGTGCTGCTGTGCTTTTGTAAAGCTAGATTTTAAAGAGTGAGGAGTATCTTTAGTATTTTGGGATGTATCTACAATAAAGCATGTGTTTTGTCTATCTTCTGAGACCTGAAGAATTACCTATTGTTTCTGTATTTTTTTAAAATCTTTTCTTGAGCCATTAGAATACACAATATTGACCATAGTTATATTTAAATGAAGGTCTTATAACTAATCAGTAATCTTGCAAAGAGATGAGCTGTAAAAATATTATCTGCCTAATTACATGTGCTTTGTTTGTTGTCTGCAGGGTGATTGTCGTGTTTTAACCTGAAAAACATCTGAACACACTCAGTTCGCTCGCTCAACTGCCCCCCAACCCCCCAGTGGGATGAGGAAGAGAATCGAGGGAGTAAAAACAAACTCATCAGTTAAGATAAAGACTATTTAATAACTAAAGCACACCAAAATAAATAATAATAATGCCAATTAATTGTAACAAGAATAGAAACAACAACAGTGGTGAGACATAGTGAGAGCTCTTATTACTGATGAAAAACTGTACTTTTTCTTCCACAGTTGCAAATAAAGAATAATAAATTCAGTGATGTTAGCTGTAGAAAGAAAGGATGTGTATGTAATCTGGCACTTCCTGATTATTGATTAGACAGTCATAGATATCAGAAAATCACTTTATGAGAATAGAATCAGAAAAAAATTAGAATCAGAAAAACAATCTAATGCTGTTATATCTAATTTTGAAAATTAAATAAAAGGTTTCACATTAAAATCCTGAAGCTATATTCAGGTGGCCATCAAAATTCTCTATTAAAACTTTCATTAACGAACTGTGTATTAGCCTGCTCTCAAAGACATGCTACAATTAATCAGTAGTATTTATTCACATCTGGGTCTATTTTGCAGCAATTCAGGCAGTTTTCAAGTTCTTTCAGGAATCTGTATTTTTTGAAATCAAGACCTGTGACTTGAGTGGTGAAAGGAGTTGTGGGAAGGGAAAGA
>NW_010160135.1:23480-27776 GCF_000695765.1 Mesitornis unicolor | reverse complement strand
AAGAGTATGAGGAGAGAAAGTGCAATTCCACTTTGTGTGCTTTTATTTGTAGACATCTTTGTCTTCTTTTTAGGACTTCTACCTCCATTGTTAATGCTGTTAGTCTTGCAGACTAGACTACCCCAACTTCATCACCAAAGGAGAAAACCCCTTTTGGCTGAAACTAGTCTCTCCAGTTAGCAATGTTATCTGTGAGAACCAACCTCTGGAAAGGCAAAAACCTTAAAGTCTTGCTCATGATGTGGGTAGTTTTATTCCATCCCAAATTGTGTGCATATCTGCTAGTCTGTTCTAACATCTATGGAAATGGCATAAAAAAATATTTCTCTGAGGCTAAAAAATCTTAGAATTGATAGAACAACAGATTTGTTGCAGCATTAATAGTGACATCTAAATACATTTTATAACAAGATAGAATGTTGGAATTCCTTGTTTGCCTATAAATATCAAGAAAATAACTTGCTATAAATTGCATGCTGAAACAATGTATGAACACCATTATTTTTAAATGTATTCACAAATGTATTCTACTTTAGTAAATTATTAATTCTAAGAATTTGGAAGTGTTTTCAGTTGCAGAGGCATATAGCAAGTATCATGTAGCTGATTTCTGTGGAGTTAACCACTCTTGGAAGACCAGCAGGACATTATTTCACAGTTGTCTATAAACGGAATACTTCAGATAATTGGCAAAAGAATGCATACCAGCCTAAAATAATTACATCTGAACATCTGTAGAAACCAGGTTGTTTCAAGACCTGATCTTGACAGAGAGTCAAGAACTAAAGTTTCTTTACAAGAAAAATATCAGTGTTTTAAAAGCTAGACAAAACTCAGGCTGTCATATGCCCTGCTCACTTGTGCCAGTGGCTTGTTCACTGCTGATCTGTTTCCCCAATACTGCGTTAGTACTTGTGTAAATTAGCTTATTAGTCATAGAGCCACAACCTCAGTGCTGTAAGTACTGGAAAAAAAATCAAGATTTAAGGAAGATTCTCATCTTAGCAGGGGTTAATGGCTTCTTGGAAGTGACTTTTCATGGCTACTGATACTGGGAAAATGAATGAGTGATAGGACTAGATATTTAATCCACAAAATTAGGTGATAGAAATTTCATCCTAGGCATAGAATAAGAAAATTGAAGTAAATGAAGGAAGAAATTACTTATAGCAAGGAAACAAGGAAAGAAAAAAAAAAAAAAGGAGATGTAAGACAATATATTCTTTATTGATTGGGAGGTTTTGTTTTACTTTCAATATTCTTCCATGGCTTTTTCATGTAATTTTAATTTTATCAGCAAAGTGATAAAGCCTTATATCTTAGGCCTTCAAAGTCTGTAATCTGTCACAGTTATCTAAGGAGGATAAAATGTGCATAGGGGTCAGTCCTAATGGGACAGCCAGAAGCTGGGTTTGCCATTGGATTTGTTTAAAACAGCACTAGTGTTGCTTGGATTTGTCCCTTGTTTGACTGTGGTTCCTGGGCAGCTGGTGTTTTCTAAATTTGGTTTGAAAAGGCATTGACTGATGGAATCTTGGAGAAGCAGGAAAATAAAGAATTATTAAGGTTAACCTTCACATTCAGCTCTATATCTACCAGATAAGCCTGCAAAGTAGCATGAACTAGTCTGATTTATAGTGTTATGAAAATACCATAATTATTTGAAGGCATAATCAATTGCAGCATTTGGGTGCTGAAGTGGGGACATTTATCATAGAGTTATAGAATGTATTGGCTTGAAAGAGACCTTTAAAGATCATCTAGTCTGACCCCTCTGCAGTAAGCAGGAACAATGCTACTAGATTAGGTTGCTCAGAGCCCCATCAAGCCTGACCTTGATTATCTCCAGCGATGGGGCCTCCACCACCTCTCTGGACAACCTGTTCCAGTGATCTATCACCCTCATATTGAAAAACTTTTCCCTAATGTCCAACCTAAATTTACCCTTTTCTCATTTAAAACCATTACCCCTTAGGTTACATGTGGCTGTGCAGAATTGTTGGAATTATCTGGATTTCCTTTTACAGGGATTTTATTTATTATTTCTTTTTAGTAAAGTTAGAGGTGATTGGGGAAGAAAAATTCCAGTTACACCACAAAGGTTGGGCCATGATCACACACAGAATCACAGAATGTTAGGAGTTGGAAGGGACCTTGAAAGATCACCTACTCCAACCCCCCTGCCAAAGCAGGATCACCTAGAGTAGGTCAAACGGGGAACAGGTAATCTAATTTTTCAGAAGATTAAGACCTTGAAGTCTTCATTATAGCAAAATATATATAATTGCACATATAAGTATATATATACACATATATAAATATGTCTACAGGCATTCATATATTGAAGCTATGCCAGAAATCACATATTTCTACAAGACATTTCAAAAGTTCAGCTAAGCACAAGAGAAGTGTATTTAGCATGACCAGAAAGACTTTAAAAGAAATTCCGCTAAACTGCTTAGTAAAACCACACGTAGAACAGTATTTCCGGGTTTAGTTGCAATGCCCTGATGAAGTCTAAATAAAACATAGTGTGAGGATGCTATACTAAATTATTAACCTGAAAAAAATCAGTAATACTTTTAAATTCACCATTCCACACTCCATAGTAAAATCTAATTGAAGATGGTAAAGTCTTGACAGGAGATAAAACACAAATAATCTATTTTTTGCATTGTTTGTTGAGTTTTTTCATTTTTTCCTTTTTTTTTTTTTTCATTTAGAAAGAGAATAAGCACAGGTTTGGTAAAGGCTTGATGTAAGGAAAGGAACTGTTATATCAACCCAGATCTCAGCTTTTCCCTAATTATGACTGATTCTAGAAAAATGTTTATCTGCTGTGTCAAAATGACAACGACAATTTGACAATGAAATATCTTCTACCCAGTAGTTAAATTACTGCTTTCAGTAGTATGCAACAAAACCTAATGATGAAACCTAGCTCTGAAAAATATCAGTGTTCCAGCCTTTTCATAACACTCTGTACATTGCTAAGTATTGTGTTAGCTCTTATATCAGTATATCCTTACATTCACTGCCAAAGATTCAACTACTGCTATCAAAACAAATCTATATTAAATTATTCAAGTGCTTACAGTAAATTTTAACAATTCACTGCAACTGTTTCCTTCTAAATCAAACCATTGAAATTGGAATGCCTCAAATTTTTGCTGTTTTACACAAACTTAAATCAAGGTATATATAAAAAAGATATTTTAAATTTTAAATCTTTGCATTGAATAACATTTTCATCAACAAAACTTTTTTTCCACTAAAGATAAATGCTTTAGGTCTTTCTGTCTGCATTTCTTTCATGTTAATATTGCTTATTATCTTGTTCAGCTAGGAAGAAGAGCTTAACTGTGGTGTTTCCTGTCTGGCAACAATTTGTATAATTATTCTTTTAAACTTTTGCATTTTTACACTTATAACACTGAGGTTGTATACCAAACTGAACCACTATGAGGTTTTGAAAAGTGTTTACTCATTTATGATCATATAGCTTTCAGTTATTGTATTGTTTTTTTTTACTTTTGATCATCCACTATAATACCTTAAGGTGCATGTACAAAAAAATTAATATTTAGCTGCTTTCAGCCATAATAACTAAAGGACAGAGTTATATAAAAATGTAATTCCTCTGTTGCCAAAGGCAGTGGTCTGTATAAGGCTTTGGGTTACATTCCTAGCAGGAAAGAGTTTAGCCTGTCAGATTGAGGGTGGCAGCAAAAAAAGTCTTGATTTTTAAAGGCTTTTCTTGCTTATTCTTGTTTGCCAGAAATACTTACATTCTGTGGTAGATAATGTTAGTTTTACTGCAATGTGGCAAAGGCTAGAGAGAGAAAAAAAAGCTTGTAGGGAGTATCTGAAATGATTAATTGCATGAATGGTGTCAAAACAGAGTGATTACTGAATTTCATCTGCCATCATATTGCCAAATCTTGAAAAGTCCTTCTAGAGCTCTTTACAGTCAGCCTTCACTTTTATGATCATGAATGATTTAATGTCTGGTTTATTCCCCTCACTACTCACCTCATTTTCCTCCTCATTTTATGAATACTCTTGACTATGGAACTAAGTGGGCATTCACTCCTTGCTTTGTGAAAACTGACTTTCAATTCCAATTTGTTGTTATCCCATCTTCAACTAGTTATTTGTTCATCCTTTTCCTTATCTTGTAACAATCTTATTATTTTTTAAAGATTTTACTAAATGCTCTGTGGAAATTTAAGCTGACCATATGCATTAAATTTACTCTTGTCCTACGCTTGTTTACTCCAATAGAACTCCACTAGA
>NW_010160135.1:0-23449 GCF_000695765.1 Mesitornis unicolor | reverse complement strand
AGGAATGCCCTTTGCAAAAGCAATATTCCTCATGTCCGTCTTAAAACTCCTGGACAGCGGTTTAATCCTGCTGCTTCTGCATGTTGCCATGAAAACGTTTTCTTTTTTCTTTTTTCCCCACTTGCATCACCTTCTTTAGGACTGTTTGGTCTTATATAGTTTTTTTCTTTGATTAAAAGATCTTCTTTCCCTGTTCCTGTTTCACTATGCCTTTACCCGTTTTCTGATTACTTAGGTAGTGGAGAAGGTAACAGATTCATTGCACCTACATTCTTCACTCTCTTTAATACCCATAGCAAGAAATAAGTCACACGGAAGAGGAACAGGTCATTATATTCCCTTATTTGTCTGCAAATTAACTGACTCACAGTGAAGTCCTTGAAGAAAGAGAGCAGTTACCAAAATTAGTTCTGCATTTAATTTATTCTTGGTCAGTCTCCCATCATAAGTGTATGTCAGGTTTTCGACAGCATCAAAGGAATACGGATCCATTTAACAATGCAATAGTCTATAAAGCAGCTGTCACAGCATTAAAGACAAACATTTTAAAATCTGAGTTTGTGTATGCTGATGTGAGTCATTAGTCTTTCAGCCTATTTTATAGGGTTTAGTAAGCATAACCTCAAGTTATCTTTGGTGAGGCTGCAACTGCCCCTTATACTATCCTACCTCCAAAGAGCTTGCACAGATGCTTCATTTAATTGCTGATCTTGCTTTACACTCTATTTGGAGCTCTTCATATGTTAGCAGTCTAGCGAGGGAGTTGGAGTTGCCAGCACCTCAAAGGTTTGGTTTTGAAGTAATACTTTTAATTCTCTGAATCTACCTTTTCTTCCCTGGTGATGATGTTGGGCAGTACTGCATAGTCAATGCAACGGTGTTGTACCAAGCCAATCTTTGTTTTGCTTTTCAGATGAGAAAACATCAGTAGCCAAATGCAGAGCCTGCAAAACAGCTGATCAGTCTGTTTCTGCCTTCCAAACTGTACCTCAAGCTTGAGAGAAAATAGTTAATTAACATGCATCTGTGAACAGGTATTATTCATTTTCACTGATGCAGAAAAGTATGTAATGAATGAGTGAAGAACTGACCGAAAACATATCCCTGAGTTGTTTCCCTTGCCTTTTGCATCCAATTTAGTGAGAACCATTTTCCTAAATTCTGAATATTTATTTCATTCATATCGTTTTTAGTAAGTACTAATTTGCTAAAAAAATTACACAGAATATATCCTCTATACATAGCACTGAGTTCATAGGGAGTTCTGATGTATTTTGGAACATCCTTAGGGAACTAAAAAATGCCATATGATTTCATGAAGAGATTATTATCATTAATGCATTCCTAATTTGGTCCCTGTTTGGTTTTAATCAGAACTGTATAGTTATTGTAGCACAGCATATTAAATGAAAGTTTGCTTGGTAGTTCACACTATACCACAGCAGGAAAATGTTCTCAATTTTCATAAAATAAATTTCATTAAACATGTAAGTAGTTTACTTGGGTTTTTTTGTTAGTGTATTACTTATTTATCACATTTTCAATGAGACCTTAGAGATATCCTTTCATTAATAGGAATTTTATCTGGAATAGAATCATTTAGGTTTACTTCATATTAGGTTACTGCTAAACAGAACCAGATACAATGCGATATGTAACAGCAGAATGGGTACATTCAGAGCTCTGCTTCTCTGAGTACAGTATCTAGGACTTCCACGTACAGAATAGGTTGAAAAAAACACATGTACTTGCATGACTGTATGTCTGTGCTGGGGAAAAACATTTATTCAAATCACTAACAAGAGAAGGAATACTTGTAACCAAAAAAAGCTTGTCACAAGTAGCTGTACTATCCTAGATATTGTCATATTCAGTCACATCAGACAAGCAACATCTGGCTGTGCAAATGTTTGAAAGGGAAATCCCCAGGATGTTTTGAGGAAAATAGAGTTGTGACTGTGACAGAACTGTTATTGAACATGGGACTAAACCAATATGTCTGCACAGATTTGGAGTTCATTTTGGTCCTTATTTAGCAAATACCTAGAACACTGCAACAGTGACCCTGTCCTTAAGGTCATGGTGGAAAGATGGAAAAGAACAAGAATCCCATGTTCATTAAATTAGAGAAGAAAAAACAAAAACCTATTTGCTGGAATACCTAGAAATTAATCTCTCATGAACTGTTGTGGTCACTATAAAGGAGATATTTACAACCTGATGGTGCCAGCAGTGCCAGGCGATTTTCAGGGCTTTTAATATGGACATTCTTTCTCTTGTGTTGAATTCCTGCTTGATTCAACTCTGTATCCCTTCTCTCCTTCAGGCCATTTACATCAGCATCCCTTCATTTTACCTATTTGATTCCTTTGTGTTTTCATAGGCTTTTTACACCTTTCTTTGCAGTTATTTCCCCCCTTTCTATTTTACCTTCATCTAATTCCTTCTGTCCTACCAAAACCTCACCTCAGGAAATAAACAAGTTTGCACAGCTGCCAAAACAAAACGAAAGAGAAATCATACACTCCTGTGAGTCTGTTGGTCTTCAACAATACTTAGTCATGTAAGAGTTAAAACCAGGTGGTCATATTTTATTTTCTATGGAAATGCTGTTATGCTGTTGACAACCAAAACTTTGAGGAAAATAAGCATTCCTTTTACAAATCTTCATGGAACCTCAGTTCCATGTTTTTCATTCTCTTAAAGGACATTCTCAGTAAAATTAATTGAATTATTCTTGGTAAGCATGTCCATTTTTTATATGGTGGCATAGACTTAAGTCAAAAAGCTGTAGTTAACTACAGGAATTAACCATTTCTACACAGTTTTGTGTCTTCCCTTATCTCCAGTGTAGTGGTGGAACAACTGTGGAAGATAAGCAAAGACCCCAACATGCTTTTTCTTCAGGCAGTGTATCAGTTACTGATAAAATTAAGCAGGCAGTTACTGGTTATTTGCATTTTACTGGTGGAGGTGTTGGACAGTCTAAAAGGAAAAGAGAAGACACCTGGAAGCTGGTAAGGCAACCTTTTGGCTTTGAATGGATTCTACTGGATTGGACTAGAGTGTGGTTCAGTGACAAGAGCTAGCAGAGAAAATCTGGATTGGGCTCCCAGGTAAGTCCCTTTATCTAAGCAGTGACAAGAATGAATCATGCAGGCATAGTGAATTAGAAGTCAATCTAACAAACTACATAGGTTAGACAGTAGCTATTCAAACTGTTAATTGGGTTGGGCAATATTAAACTTTGTGCTTAGGTTCTAAGTTTTTATAATAATTATATCTTCTGGCATTCTCTACATAGCACAGTCTGATGGAATGTCTATTTTGGTTATTAATGAGATCAGTATTTATGGGATCTTTACTTTGCCGGGGGAATGTATGCTGTTCATCAACAATAGCATTTTTTGAAACTTTTGAGGCTACCATCTTAAACAAATGCCATGATGAAAAATGGTTGAAGGGCAAGTTCTCTAACTGGCATGGTCTACATGTTGAATAGATTCTTATTTTCAGTGTTCCTAAATGAAACATTAGACAACAGTAACTAATAACTCAAAGTCTAACAGAAGTGTTATCCCACTAGGTTGACTTTCTGTGGTCATTAGAACTGTATGTACTTACACCCTGATTGTTTTGTAGTGTAAAAGGAAGCATGTTGGTTCTGTAGCTATTTCATATTGATCAAAGTTCTCTGTCCTGAGGGATTCTGGTTTTTAAGTGATTTTCAGTGTTTTTTCTTTTTGATAGGACATATGCTTTATTGTTATTGTCATGCTCCTGTTTACATGTACATAATGAGGAAGGATTTAGAGCTGTTATTTTTCATTTGTATGAGACAACAGTTTATTTTGGAGACAGTAGTCCTAGACTTTTTTTTAATCTTTATTATTACTTCCTAGTAATTATAAGATGCAATCTGAGACAAAACTTACAGAAAATGTTCGTTGTGAAGACTAATTCAAAATTAAATCTGAAAAGTAATGTACAAAAAACCTCTTAGTGACAGGTAATAGTTTATTTGCTGCTATATTACAAGTTTTACCTAAGACTTATTGTGAGATCAGGAAAGTAACATTTCTGTTCCTTAGTTTCTTGTTCAAAAAAGCATTTAGTGCCTTCAGGTATTACAAAAGAGGTACAGGTTGCTGGAGTAAAGAGATAAATAACAGAAGAGGTAGACATAAGTAAATGATCTTATGAGAGGGAGAAGGGAAAGAAAAAAAACTGTCTTCATGATCTAACAGAGAAAGTATTCTGAGATGGATCTTCAGTTGATTTAAATCAACGCCGTTTTGTTGGGTTTATGGGTTTGGGTCCATTTATCCTTTTTAAGGTGAACTGTGACATATATTTTGGTCTGATGAGATTATTACTTGATGGTAAGAATTAATATTTTGAGAAAACTGTCAAATTTTATTCAGAAACAAACAAGTGGAAAAAGCTTGGTAAGAAAATACGTATTCTTAGCTTAAAAAGAGAGTAAGATCTTGATTCTTGTAGCTCTTTTTGGTAGGATCCTTACTGTCAGAGAAGTAATGTTTTCCAATGACATCTTAGTATTTTGAATTATCTCTCTGCTAAGACTCAATTCACTTTAAGTTAATATTGCTACCAAATATAGGTGTGTGCATGCAAATCATTAAAAATTATTACTGTAATCTGAGAGCCAGCTGCACAGCATGCTCCCTCAAGGGACAGACATTTGTGCATGATGTTATATATATAAATCTAACTAAAAGATCTAATTTTAATATATTCTTGTTTTGATATTTACATGAATATTTGTTTGGACTCTTTGGCCACTTAGTCAACTGAACAACTATTATTTAAGTTTAGGATTTGAATTTAAAAGAAGTGAGCCCGTCTTTCAGAAGAATTGATAGAAACAAACCTTCACTCATTGTTCAAAGCAAAAGTGAATTTGATGACTTTGTGGGTTAACTTTGATCAGTAATCCGACACCCTCCCAGCAGTGCAGAGTGGTGCATAGGGCATGGAATGGGGGGGTATACATCAGTGTATATCTGCACTGCCATTTCTTTTTTCTCATATTTTTGTTGTGCTTCACATGGGCTCTCCATGGGTTGTAGTGCCTTTTTGAAATATCTAACTGCACCAGTGTGGGATCCTTCATGGTTTGCAGGATGGATATCTACTCCGGCATGGTCGACTCCACAGGCTGCAGGGAAATAACCTGCTCCACCACAGACTGCAAAGTCACCTGGGGCACCTCCTCCCCCTCCTTCTTCTCTGACCTTGTGACTGGCAGGATTGTTTTTCAGTTTTCTTCCTTCTCCTCTCCCTGCCTGTAATTTTTGCCCTTTCTTAAACATGATATCCCAGAGGAAACACACACATGGCTGACATTTTCAGCTTTTTTCCTATGGTGGGCCTGTTGCAGAGCAGGCTGGAACAAGCTGTGTACAAGACAGGACAACCTCTGATCTCCTCCCATAGAAACCACCCCTGTTACCCCCACATTGGCCAAAATCTTGCCACCTTCACCCAGTACAGGTCACGTTTCAGAAATGTTTTTATTTTTTCAGGCTTTTTGCAGATATTAGGACTTTGACATGCAAAGTGTTTAATAATTTAAAATTACATGGAATTACAAGAAAGAAAAGAAGTTTGGATGTGTTCTCAGTTTCATGTCCTTAGCTGCATTGAGTGAGCATGGTTTTCTTAAACTGAGTGAAGCTCTACCAGCTTATGTAAGCCTCAGCGTGTTTTCAATGCTTAGAAAGATGGCATCTCACCAACACTTACAATTATGAAGACCAGTTTGAAAATATGAATCAACTTCTCCTTTATGCCCATTTATGATTGAAAGAGTTAAGCAACTAACTCAGAATTACTAGAACATGCACTTGATAGGTGGGAAACTCTAGTACAAGCTGCAGCTGTAATTGCAGCAGGAAACCACGACAGTACCGTGCGCTATTTTGTAGTGGATGTCTTTCCTTCCCTTTTGTAGCTGTTCTACTTTTTATTAAAGATATATACTTGTGTATATATAGAATCAAATAAAAGGAGAGACATCATTTGACAACATATTTCGAGAATTTACACGCTGACAGTGTTCTGCCATGTTTTGGGGTAAATGCCACAATTAGTAAAATGTATTCTTTTTTTTGTCTTGCATACTGATTTTACATAAATTCTAAGGAGAAACAATGTCCTGAGCCTAAGGACAAATCATTCTATTGGATTTTGTTGAATTAGTATGAAAATAATTGACAATGGCCAGAACATTCTATATAGGGAATGGGTCTATATTTCAATGTTTGTAATTGTCAAGAGACTTTGCGAATCAATTGACAGAAATATGTTTCAAAGCAAGGCAGCTACGGATTTTGGAAGCGATTGTTAATTAATAGATTGTTACCAACATTTTAAGCCTAAATGAAGGAGAAAATAAAATAACAGGATGAACAACAGGAAGTAGGATGCTACACTGAGGAAGAATTTCTGCCTAAACTGAAATAGTTAAATTCTGAAACATACCTTTTCAAGGTCCTTCATTGTAATCCATTATCTTTCATTTCCCTTTGGTACCACAAAGATGTCAGTCTGATGATATATTACACATAACAATGTCATTACATTGGCATAACATGACAACTGGGACTCATTTGAACTTTTAAAACCTTTTAATCCCTAAAATAAATTAAGAACTGAAGACTTTTCAGACATAGAAAATAAGTCACTTGTTAGAATGAGTAGGGTTCTCCATATGTTTGTGAGAATTGTGCTTTTCTGAGACTTTTTTCTTCTTTCCTTTTTCTGTCCCCTGGTGTATATAATACAGCTAGTGGGAAATATAGTCCATAGAAGTCCATTTTGTTGAAAATGTATTTTCCTTCTTTTCTTTAGGCTTGCTGAAGTACTAAGTCCCACTGTAGTTGACAACGCATGTATAGTAGCTTGTATGGGACTATGTGTGGCAGATGCACCAACCCCACTAAAGACCTGAGAAAGACCCAGCAAAGAGAGTGCTAAAGTTTCTGGCCCTGGAGGCACGAGGGCTGCCTCTCCCCTCACAGCTCATGTCTGGTCCACACAGTGGGGGTCAAAGGACTCATTTGAGTCGGTCCTCCTCGGAGCAGCGGGTCTGCAGTTGAGGACTCTCCGCTTGAGTTGGGACGCCACTTAAGGTAACTTCTCGAGATTGAGAGCCCTCCCTTTTTGGTGAGTGAGTGCACATTTTGGATCATTTGACCAAAAACTTAAGAAGTCTTAACTCAGCTGTCTCTGGTAATATTCCCAACCAGCATATCGAACCTGTATTTGTTGAATGTCAGTGGAATGTTGTTTTGGTGAATGAAGTTTTGTCTGCTTCATTTCAGTTGCAGATTAAAGCTTGTTTGAGTTCATTATTTGTGTGCATGTAGCCATCTCGGTGCGATTCCGTGACACTATGCTTTGGATTTATGCTGAAAACAGTCTTGATAATACAGGGATGTTTTTGTTACTGCTGAGCAGTGCTTACACAACATCAAGGTCTTTTCTGCTTCTCACACCACCCCACCAGCGAGTAGACTAGGGGTGGCAAGAAACTGGGAGGGGATGCAGTCAGGACAGCTGACCCCAACTGACTAAAGGGATATCCTATACCATATGACATCATACTCAACGTATAAACCTGGGGGAAGAAGGAAGGAAAGGTGAGACATTCAGAGTGATGGCATTTTTCTTCCCAAGTAACTGTTACACGTGATTGAACCCTGCTTTCGTAGAGATGGCTGAACGCCTGCCTGCTATTGGGAAGTAGTGAATGAATTCTTATTTTTGCTTCACTGGTGCATGCAGACTTTACCTATGACACTGTCTTTATCTCAACCCGCAAGTTTTCTCACTTTTACTTTTCCGACTCTCTCCTCTATCCCAAGAGTGGGTGAGCAGCTGTCTAGTACTTTGTTGCTGGCTGGTGTTAAACCATGACTATTTCTCAGAACCAAACCAAAATCTTTGCTATAATTTTGCTCAGAAAAAATTCTTAATCAGCCTCCTAACTATTCTTACTTTAATTGTTTTTCTTACCTTAATTTTTTTTGGTTGCTCTTTCTCTCTTACTCATCTGCAGAACTGTTTTGATTCACTCCTTGCAAGATTGGAAGTCTGATTTCAGGCTGCTTAGATCTTCTCCACAATTGATTTTTTTTGTAATGTACAGATTTACAAGCACATAAAATATTAAAATATTAATATTTAAAGTAAGATGTGATGTTGCTTCTATATAATCATGATCTACTTGTTGAAGGCATAATACATTTTGAAACTTTGAATGACAGATATTCACAGGCAGGTGTGGTTAACTTTGCTTGCATTTGTAGAAATCTTACCATTATCTGAAGCTACTTTCTTTGCCATTTTATCTTCATTGATGTTTCCTAATGGCTGACTTTGAGTATTCAGAGAAACACATAGCAGGCAGAAAATAGCAGACTAAGGGATTTGGGATGAATTGGGACCAGGTGAATCTGGCCTCATTGTTTCCAGGCTGTTTACCACTTGAATTTGCAAGCGCAACCTTTGAAATGTTGAGGAGTGCAACCACCTGCCTTTTGGTCAGAGTCATCACACTGGGACCTACCATCTGTAGCAATGGAAGATGCTTATCTTGAATCTTCTAGGCATGTTTCATTACTGAAGCAGAGCCTCTTCAGGCAAAATATAGTTTCCTTTGCCCAGGCAGGAAAGGCAAGGAAAGTTGATCTCTCCGTACAGTTAGTGAAAAAGGGAATTCTGTGGATCACCCTCAGGAAGAAGTTAAGCACTTGCACTGAATTGCTTCTGGAGCAGTACTTTCAAAATGAGTACCTTGTCTTTGGAGTGCTGCTTGGATGCTTTCTGAGATTTAAAAGGCAGACAGCGTTTATCAGTTATTCCCATGTTTTGGAGGCTGTAGAACTTCTTTAGTCCTTGCTGGTTGCATGCAGTAGCCTGCTTTGGGACAGCACTTGAATATGTCTATGTAGCTTCTGCCATGTTTATTCTCTTGGCAAAAGAGCTGATTGATGTGTACCAGAATGGCGGCCAGCTGCATGTTAACCTTTAGGCATTTCAGATATTAGGGGATGTAAATTGAGTGTGAAGACGGATATACAAATGTAGAGATTTTTTAGGTCCTCTAGAGCTGGAATTCTTGTACAGATAGTGTTCATATTTTTCTTACTTGCTACTTATTAGTGAAACATCCTCTACATGTGTCTTATACTGGAATATGAACATACTTATCAGGAAATGTGTGTTATCTCTGAACATTATAATAATGAGACAAAATTAAAAGGCAATTCTATTCCAAGTAGTTGTGCTGTATCACATACCAAGTTTGGGGTTTTTTTTAATTCTTTATATTAAAAATTTTACTCTGCAATGCGTTATAAAGTTCAGCAGATTTCAGCAAGATTCAGATTTTTAGTCTATTGGCTTTATGAATAGATATAAAATTTGTATTCATTTTTACAGCTAGTATTTTAAAGCTTCTTACAGATTTGCATGATGATTCATCTCAGTTTTACCATTTTGCTGAATTAGCATAGTCAGTAAGGAAATAACACTTGTTTCAATCAAAATGTATAGTCTTTCAGACTTCCAGATCTGCTTGAAGTAACTGTAATATATGTGCAAAAAGACAAAATGAGTAGCTCGATGAATGCCTTCAGCTTTGAAATTTATTACCTAGTGTTAGAATAGCAACAATCTACTCTACTTATAGTCTGCTTGTTTTGCAGAAACATTTCGGGGGGGGGAACATATTCTATGTAGTCTCTTTTAATGTTTTTACTTACATGTGTCTGTGTCCCAGTATGTACTACATAGAACTAATTCTCTAAAATTCTCTCAAATTTCTCAATTTGCAGCCCATAGGCTTTGGCAAGGCATGGGATATTTACCCCTATTATTTTACATTTATTGGAATGAGCATCTGCGAAAGGTTGGCTATGGGTGTTCATTTTCACTTGAGGAAGATGATCATAGAAGCACACTGATGTTTTAGGGTGCAGTAAGTGTTGATACACTGACCACTTTACAGCTTAAGGGATATGTTCTCAATGTGAATGGATGCTTCAGATACTATGAAGTGAAAGGAAGCCGTATCAGAGTAGGTTCTCCTAGAAGCAGCCAAATTATATCAAACCATTCTTTCATTCTATATTCTTTAAATGAAACTGAAATGAAAATCATTATCCAAATAATAGTTTTAGAATTAAATATCTTTAAAAGTAAATAGCAGAGCATAAAAATCTTTTTTATTCAGGTACCTGCATAAATCTATAGACCCCAGGTCTGTATTTCTCTACATTACACTGTTATGGTAGAGCCATGATTATTTTGTTCTACACAGAGTAACTACTTGTATCAACTGTATGTACAGAATTACAGTTATACAGTACAAAGATACACAAAAATAAAACAAACTAGGCATAGCCACCTAGTCACTTGGAATAAAAATTATGTTATAGCTAAACAAGGGAAAACAAAGCTCCAGGCAGACAAGCAAAAATTAAATGTAATCCTGACAAAACTCAGTTCTGGGGCCTTGCAACATCAGTACAAAGCCTACTACAAGTATTTAGTGGTCTGTATGGCTGTACTGCCTTCTCTACAGAGGGGCTGGATGGGGAGCATGTATTTTCTAAACTCCAACAAAATATTCTTAGGATGCTCTTTTTATATCCTGAAGAGACAGACATATTTTACATATTTTTGAAGTCTGGATATTTTATTTTTTTTTTGAAGCATAGACATTCCCTGAACTTGTTTTGCTGTAATGAAATAAACTCTGTACCAAGCAGGTTTTGTTTGCTTAGTAGTGGCATTCATGTGCCTTACTTACCTTCTGATCAGAATCACTCTTCAATTTATAAAACTGTCATTTGTTGATACATTTCGCATATAAAATAGTCTTCTGTGAAATATTTTATACATCACACTAGCCATAGTAATGAATGCTTATATAAAACATTCCTTATCTAAAATATCTTAGAAAAATAAGTAAGGCAAAAGCTATAAAGTTTTTCTTTTAAAGAGTGTAGTTGACCTATCTGTATTTACAAGCATGTGTAATTATTTTTAGAGAAGCTTTAGTCAGCCTTTGAATTATGAAAAAGCAGCCACTGTTTGGAGTTCCTCTAATTAACATGATTTATTTTTGCATTGTATGCACCAAATGTCTAAATCATAATATTCTACAAGCACCATATATATAAGAAAAATGTGTTTTTCATCTATTTGGCAATGATTCATGTGAAACTGAATTGTTTTGAGGATGAAAGGATGCATTGTAATATCCTAATTCACTCAATAATCAGTATTGAAAATTCACTATTTTGGATGTAATTCAAATTTTTCTTACCACGAGAAATCAAAGTCCTCCACTGTAGGTGTAAACATTGGCCAAGTCAGAAGTGCAGCATTTGTTTACTCATGCTATCCATGCACATGATGAAGAGCAGTTGCAAATCGATTTTAGTGTTCTTGGTGAGCTCACTCTGTAACAACAGGGTTTAACCAGAATAATTGCTGCAAGGTGAGACTGTTCTCAAACTCAAGCAGAAGAGTTGGACTTTTAGCTTTGAAGAGAGAAATAACCCATGTTTTATATTTTCAAGTTGATCTCAAAGCATATGCTATGTTTAGATACATAAAGACTATGCTACATACTTTAAAATACTACAAGCAGTACATGAGCTGTCTTGTTGGAAGAGAAAAATCGCTCAATCTTGTAAGCTTACCTTGATTGCATTACAGTGATGTGTAACCTGCTGATGCAGAGAGCAGTTAACTCCACAACAGACCTTACACCTAGGTCCTTGAATTTATTTAAGTCTCTGAATTGGTTTTTGAGGTGAAAAAGGTAAAACTGAAATTTTATATATATATATTTATTTAAATATACATAAACAGCAAATATTTCCTTTAATCTTCCTGTCACCTTGCAGTAGATGGATGATTTACATGTTTTCCTCAAAAAACATATAAATACATAGTTAAAGGCTTGAGCAGCCTCACTAACTGAGGGAAATACATTTCTTTTTGTAAAATGCCCAGGAGTGCAGAATAGGAACATACAGGTTTACATACAAGTTTAAAATCGAATAATGTAAAACAGCCTATTCTCTTATTTCGAGCTACTGCTTTACTTTGAAGGTAATAATTTTAAAACATTAGATGTTCATATAATGAAATACCTTACTACCCTTTTAAAACATAAGATGTTCATATGAAAAAATATCTTGCTACCCCTTTTTTTCTGTGACTGTTTTTCTGACTGAAGTTAGAAAGATAATGTTTAAAATATTTGTAAATGGTATTTAATTTTGCACATTATACTGAATCATTTATTAGTCTTATTCCCCCCTCTAACTAATTTCAAAGCAGAAAGAGTGAGGACTCATAAGTCATTTTCTTTAAAGAGCTAAAAGATCCATAATCTCTCCTACAGCTTCCCCTTGAACTCTGAATTTTAAGCTGAAAACAAGATGGATTGTAATACTATTAAGCACTGAACAATATTTTAGTTTTAAAACTGTTTTAGAAAACACACTCAGTTTGCTGTTGTATACCAGCAGCCATCTGCAGGCAGTAAACATTATAAATAGTAAATAAATTTTAAAAATAAATATATGCTGGAGAAGTGCTGTAACGACTTATTCTGTTTGACTTTAAGAAGATGGGTAGATGGCTTTCATAACTAATTCTGTTTGCCAGATCTGCCAGGTTAGCTGAAGACAAACATATATAAAAAACTGAGACTTTGGGTGTTATAACCTTATCTAGCATTTAAATCAGAACTTCTTGCCTGAAGACCTAGATTTCTCCTTAATTCTGCTTTTATGACTGAGTTAAAATCACAGTCTTTACATTCAATGAATTCAGTTTTGCACTGAATGCTTGAGGTAAACATATTCTTTTTTTTCTCAGTTTTGTTAGTACTCCTTAGATATTCACATTACTCACATTTATTCTTCCGCCTCCTCCCCCTCTTTTGTTTTTTTTTCTCTCTATTAATCTGTACATTAAGCCCCCAACAGTCTTGCTTTGGAGGGTAGAAAAGTGAGGAGATTTTTCTCCTTTTTTATTTTTTTTTTTCCTTTTATTTTCCTGGAGTTGTGGAAAGCCAGTAGGTTTCAGCCAGTCAGACTGCATTTTATTACAGTTACCCTGAGAGTCTTAAATGCCCACTGGGGACCTTAGAACACTCAATGAAAGAATTTTGTTGAGATGTGCTGTGGCAGCAAAAAGGGATAAAACATGCTTTGGATGCCATGAAGTTAAACTGATCTTCAGAGTGACAAGTGACAGCAATAGATAAGGTCACTGAAAATTTTATCTTATTTAGAGGTGATGTGCAGAAGGCATAAGTAAGTAGGGAATTTAGCATTGCATCTTTGACCCAAGGTAACCAATCATCCTCTCTCTCTATGTAAACTATTGATACAAGGCTAAATCTGATCTGGGGTAATCTGGATGCTCCATCACATCCATGGTGACAGATGTTAGTGCTTTTACCTTTCTATACATGTATTTCTTAGTCAATATCCAGTTAAAGTTGCAAATACTTCTGTGTGTAACTTGGTTTTGGGTTATGTCTAAAGCCTGCTAAAATATCCCAGGTAAGCATCTGTGAACGTGAGTCAAAATATATATGCATTTTAAATAAGGATGAAGGGTATTGTGGACTAGGCACTAGATTTCAACAAAACTCTACAGGGAAACATGGAAAGTGCACGTATTCTGTAAATATATTTATTTCAAGGAGATCCGTACCCTAGCTTATTGTAGAAAACCTCAAGTAATGCTTTTCAGGAACTGATATGTGTCTCTTATTTCAGTTATGACTGATCTTTTCAATGCCTGCAGTTTTTCATAAACCATGTTACAAGACATGAACTAAAGCATGGAAGGAAATATGAAAAATGTGCTGTAGCCTGTTTGATGGTTGAAAGTACCACAAGCAAAGAAATAAAATTCAGAAAGTCTGTGCCATAAAAATGTGTGGGAATGAAGTTTTATTAACTTTACACAAAAAATACATTTGAAGATGCGAAGCATTCTTGATTTTCAGTTAATTCTTCATTATGGGCTGTACCTAGTAGAATATTTTACAGCTAAACTTTATGCATATGTTGAAATCCTTATTCAGCAAAGCACTCAGGCCTTGCAAAATTGAGGCTGTTGGTACACTGTTGTAAATTCTGTGTCACCAATCCTGGAAGTTCTTGAAATTCTTCATGCGTATTGATTTAATTGAAGTTTATTATATTACTACAGTATACTTTCAATGTGCTCAGAGAAAGCTGAGTTGTAAAAGTAAAATTGCACTTCCCTACGTCTTGGTTTACAAGCAGTATACACAAAACTATATACAGTTTAGTAAGTCTTGAGATAGTTTGTGCAACTCACAGCTGCTCATTAGCAGTCACATTGCTTCTTTTGTTAATGTATTTTGGGATAGAACTAAAATAAGTATAGGTGAACAGGAACATTTTGTATTTTGGCTCTTCATCATTCTGCATAAACATGTATTTTATTTCAAGCAAGTGCATTTGAATTTATGAATTTGAGAAATCTATTGTGCCTGTATGTTGAAATGTTATGTGCTGCACAATTTTAACATTGTGCAAGCTGCTTGAAAAACAAAATGAATATAGAAATGAATACTTTATGCTTTGCATTATGATTTTCAAATCTTTATTTAAAAGTAGGCCACAGAACCTTCATTTTATTGAAGTAGTAGAGCATATAATATCATGTAAACTGCTCTTGAACATTCACAACTTTCTCCTTCTGCCCTTTTCATGTTTCTCCTTTTTTATTCATTTACCACAGTCATTTACCACAGTCATTTTCACTAGGAAATTTAGTAAAATAAAGTTAATTTTTCATCTGGTATAAAATGAACAATAGATTTTCTAACACAAATTTTCATTCTACTAAAAAGTATCATGATTTAAGGATAGTGTTTTAATCATATGGAAGTTTCTTACTATTTACATTGATGGAGCAGATCTAATTTTGATATTTTGTTAATTAGTTTTTCTTCATTACCAATTTTAAAACTTCCATAATTTAATTTTTTATGTATAAGTAAATCATTAATAAGTTTAAACATAACTGTAAGTTTCAGAACTGCACTCAAAGATTCAAAAATGTAAAAAATTATTTTAGCATTGGGATAATCTAAACACTGTTTAGAATAATTGCAATAGCCTACAAGATTGTTTGAGTTTATTCAGAGAATGAAAGTGTTTGCAATGGACAACTATGCTACATGTAAAATACTAAGTATTTGTACTTAGTTCTGTGTTTTATGCATACATATGTAACTTCTATACTGTTCATGAAAATCTTTGTCATTTTTTTGCTTTGTTCAGTTCCATGACCTTAGATTTGTTTAGTATCTTCTGACTAAGTAGACTGATTTACAGTGGAAAACCAAAATGGCCTTATTTATGAGTTTATAGTATTCTATTAAGTACAAAGGATTTACAAGTAAAAGAATCTAATAGACAATTGTGACAGTGGTTTAGATTATAGAGTTTGAGAAATAAGTTAAAAATCCTTTGCTTTTATAAAATGGCACAGGTGTCAGGACTTGTTTTGACTTTTCAGAGAAGACTATTTCAGAACTGATACAGAAATCAAGAAAACTTTTTTTTGTTAGGATAGGTCTTGTGATATACTGACAGGAGGAAATGGTGATTCACTTCATTGCAAGGATGATTAAATCTGTGTATAATGCTTCATAGACAAATGTTTTACAGATGCAGTAAATTAAAACAGAACTTCTGTTTTGTGTATGACAAATAATATGAAGATAATTGGAATAATTTGCCATTGTTACACCTGTGTGTAGGATATGGCCTAAATCTATGAAGTGATCTAAGGGAAGATCACTTTGCACTGTTTAAGTAGTGGAAAAGAGAAAGGCTGATAAGAATCTTTAATATATTATATTTAAAGGGGTAAGATAGAAAAAGTGATTGAGATCATTAGCAGGAAGACTGTACTTAAGGTTTACCCATCTTTTTTCAGTACTGTAACAATCCTGCACTTCATTCATGTGCTAACTCCTTCTCTTTCTACTTTTTTTTTTCCTGTGGTGCGTTCTTTGAAATATCTCAGCTTTGTCCTTCTCAAAGTTCACTTAGTCCTTTCTTCTTATTCACTTCTGTTCTCACTCATCAAAGAAAAATCCTTGCTAGTCAGTGGTAGAAATGATCAGTAAAGAGAATTTCTGTGACACAGAAAGTGTTGAAATTTTGATGTAGTATTTTGGTCTCTATCTGATAAAAAGTCAAACCCCTGGTGTTTTTGAGAGGAAGTTGTTAAAAAAATACCCTATTATACATCATAATATTTTGCTTGAGTGGCATTAAAATTAAACTGTATGATTGTCAGAGATAGTTCTGATAACTGTTTGGATTTGGTCATTGTCTCTTTTATCCCATTCTCTATAGTTACTGTTTAATTTTGCCCCAGCTAAATTGATAGATTATACTGAATACACACTGTATTGGGTCTATATTTGGTCTTTTTGAGGAGGAGGGGGAGGGGTTACAGGGGTAGCTCCTGTGAAAGACTGCTAGAAACTTCCCTGGCTCAAATTTGAATTCACCTGTGACCAAGGCCAAGCCAATCAGCACCTCTGTAAATGATCTATTTAAGAGGAGTGCAGAATATGTCTTTTTTTAATCTTGTCCTGGCCCTGAGCAGCATAGTCATGACCTGTCCCAGTCCAGCCTCAGCCCAAGCTCAAGCTCTGCTGCAGCTCCAGCTCAAGACCTGAGAGCTCTTCAGAAACTAGCAGAAGAAATCTACAGCAGAGAGAAAAGTGGGATGCAAGGGAAACAACTGCACAGACACCAAGGTCAGTGATGAAAGGAAGTGGAGGAGAGGTTCCACTGTAACCTGTGGTGAGAGCGCAGGTTGACCAGCCTGCAGCCATGGAGTTTTAATGGTGAGCAGAGATCTACCTACAGCCATGGAAGACCTCATGCCAGAGAAAGTGGCTGCACTTGAAGAAGGCCGTGACTCCATGGGAAGTCTGCATTGGAGCGGTCTGTGGGAAGGACTGCACGCCACAGATGGGAAGCCACTGCTGGATCAGCTTGTGAGGAAACTGCAGTCTATTGGGAAGACTTATATTGGAAAGACTCACATTGGAGACATTCACGCAGGACTGTCTCTCATAGGAAGGACACTGCATTACAGCAGAAGAAGAGTGTGAGGAGTCCTACCTACCCCTGAAGAGGAAGAAGCAGCAGATACAGCATGTGGTGAACTGACCAAAACTCCCATTCCCCACTTACTTGCATTGCTGGAGGGGAAGAGGTAAAGAAATTGTGAGTAATGTTGAGCACAGGAAGAAGAGAGGAGTGAGGGAAGGTGTTGATTCTAAGATCTAGTTGCATTTTATTATTCTACTTTGATTTGACCGGTAACGAATCCAATTGCTTTCTTTTCCCCAAATTGAGTCTGGTTTTTGCCCATAAGTGGTGAGTGATACTTCCATGTCCTCATCTCGATCTGCAAGCCTTTTGTTATATTTTCTCCTCATCCCACCATGGGGCGAGGAGTGAGCAAGTGGCCACATGGTGCTCAGTTGTCTGCTGGGCTTAAGCCACAACACATGGCAATTGTGCATTTCACTCTGATTTTCTAGTGGGAAATATACTGCAGAAATTCACCTCCAGAAACCCATTTCAAATCATGGGTTTGGATGAAACCACTTTTTCTTTTAAGGAAACATTTCATGAATGGTGAGACCGCATCTGGAATATTGCATGCAGGCCTGGGCCCCTCAGTTCAAGAAGGACACGAAACTGCTGGAGAGAGTCCAGCGTAGGGCTACAAAGATGATTAAGGGAGTGGAGCATCTCCCTTATGAGGAGCGGCTGAGGGAGCTGGGTCTCTTTAGTTTGCAGAAGAGGAGACTGAGGGGAGACCTCATTCATGTTTATAAATATTTAAAGGGTGAGTGTCACGAGGACGGAGACAGGCTCTTCTCGGTGACAAACAGTGATAAGACAAGGGGTAATGGACACAAACTGGAACACAGGAGGTTCCACTTCAATTTGAGAAGAAACTTCTTCTCAGTGAGGGTAAGAGAGCACTGGACCAGGCTGCCCAGAGAGGTTGTGGAGTCTCCTTCACTGGAGACATTCAAAACCCGCCTGGACACCTTCCTGTGTAACCTCATCTAGGTGTTCCTGCTCCAGCAGGGGGATTGGACTAGATGATCTTTTGAGGTCCCTTCCAATCCCTAACGTTCTGTGATTCTGTGTGATTCTGTGAATGCAGTATTCAGAAATTCCTGTGAGGATTAAAAAAGAAAATAGATTCTCTCTTCTGGTTATGGTCCCTTGGCTCCACCGAGATTTTGTAAATGACTTTATCCAACCATAAATAACCAGTGGAACATTTTCCTGCAGGCACATCTGTGCCACAGATGAGCCGTTAGTTTTTCCCCTCAGGCTTCTGTGCTGGTAGGAAGCATGTTGAGAGTGATGCAGATGATCTTCATCACTCCGGATGAATCTTGTACTGGTATTGGCCTCATTAAAGACCCAGTGTCATTAGCATTAGAGTGGCCATGAAGCAGATTGTCAGATGAGGAATATGTGCTCTCTAAAGCCCATCATCATTTGCACTGAGTGGAAACTATATGGTATGATTGTAGTTTAATTCTGAATCCTTATATTTGCAAGAGTTTCTGGACCAGTCTGTAAAGTGTAGTTAATTTAATACTTGCTCAGGACACTCTCAGTAAGGAAATCTGCCACTTTAGTATGACTCCATGAATACTTCAACATAACAAGTCACATTTTTTAGCAAAGACTGCTGCTTAACGGGGAGAATCAGTTCTTTTAATGAAGAAATCTTCAGTTGAAAATAGCAGTTAGGTCTTTGGCTGCTGCATATGAGATTGATTCTGTCCACTTACTTTTCTAAGAGCTTTGTGTCCTTCCATCACTGTGATGCAGAGTAGTATATGCCAAACCACTGTGCCAAGTGGCTCACACCCGGTTTTGCTGTTGCTCCCTATTCCCTCTCACAGTACATTAACAGCCCTTTCTTAGACAAATGAAACCATCTATTGGCATGATTGACTTTTAAGCTCCCCAAATAATTGTTTTGAAAATTTTTTTTCTTAACCAAGAAATCCTCTTAATGGAGTTCTAGGCTAACCTGGAGGATTTTTCTGTCAGATTGTACACAGCAGTTTTCATTCTCTAGCCTTCCTGAACTTTGCCAGCTGTACATTTTTCAATGGTATTCCCATTGCTAACAAGCAGCCATTTCTGGAGTTTACATTGGGTAATTTCAGATGAAATCGGAAGCTGGACACGTAAGCCATCTTCTCTCTGCTCAAAGACAGCCTTTCAGGAACAAAACATCCAGTGAATATTTTTTTTAAGCTGGATTCCATAATATCTGTTGTCTGTTAGTCATCTGTCCATTCACTATTGGAAGAGTGTTACCTTCTAGGTTGCCAAGATTTCTTCTGGCTGAATTGAGGTTTTTTTAATCCAGGTTGTTTTTGTAGACTCTCAGTGAACCAGGTTAGGTTATAAATCTCTACTACTCATTCAGTGATAATGTAGTAATATATTTTATTTTTCCCAAAGATGGACAAAAGCCCTGAATTCAAAATGTTGACTCAGAGTACATTACCTGAGAATTTAGGTTCTGCAACTATAGGATTTTTTTACTATTTTCTTCGGGAAAAGAGCTAATCAGCCTCATAACATTCTGAAAATGCATTTCTGTTTGAAGAACAAAATATAAAAGATAGATGAGTCAAGAGCAGCCCTGAGAAATTGTTCAGCACTAAGGTGAGGAGAAGGCATGTGAGAGAGTGAGGGAGAAGATGCAGGGTTCTTTTTGATTCTCAATAAAAAAGGTCTGGCAACAAATGGATTAATAAAATAACTCTTTTTAATAAGAGTAAAAAGAGAAATACAGATAGCGGGTAGATCTTATGTACATCCAGATGCTGGGAACCCTGCTTTCATGCAGCATTGGACAGACCCCAAATGGATTTTTGCATAGCACACTGTACAGGCCTTGTCCATGGTTGGACATCCTCCTTTTTGGTCATTCAAACAATTATATAGATCGCTAACTCATTGACATACAATGATTTCCCAGTTAGGATTGCTACGTAGGGTCTTTTATAAGAGCTAGTACTATCAAGAGCAAACTAGAAGCACGAGAAGGAAGTATGTAATTCAGTCCAAGCTGGTGGAATTACTGCTTCTGAAACACAAGTATTCATGTCAAAAGGCTGCAGTATACAGGAAAAGACTATTTCATAGATTACTGAAGATCGTATGCATGTGGAGGAAAGCAATTTTGGATTTCCTATGATCTAATAACTACAAAGTTGTTAAAGTAGGGTATGAATTAACTTATTTTGGAAACAATGACAAAACACTTATTGATTTATATAAGTGAAGTCATTTTTTTTGTAGGAAAAGGCTGAATAGCACCTCCAACAAAACATATTTGTTAACTTTAATTTAATTCTTAAACTTCAATGCTCTTAGCATTTATCAAAAAAATGTGATTGCAGATGGATTCTTTGCTAATGCCTATTCTATTAGCAAATATACAAATATCTCTCAGAAAGCAGGCAGACACTAACTTCACACTGTGGTGAAGATTTCAGTATTTATTGTATATAAAACAGCAAATTATTTCACATTAGCTGGTAACAGCTTGTGCCCATAGCAGGTTATGAGGCTCAAGCTTTCATGACTGCAGCACATGCTGCACATTGGAGAACTTGCCCAATGACCTTCCATTCCCTGGCATTCTATGCTGGTATGTAATCTGCATAGTGGAAGCAGTATAACACATATTCATATGACAAAAAACTTAAAAGGGAGAAGGTATGTTGACAATAGGCAGTTGTGTTTGCTGGTCTAGATAGTAACATGCTTACTTTTTGACTTATCCTAATTGGAGATTGTTTTGAACAATCCCATTGAAACCATACATGGGAGATTTTTATTTTGTTTTTTGATTCAGGGTTCTTCAGTTGAGGTAGCATATTCTAACAAGAATTGCATAATACTCTAAACCCTTCATTTCTGAGCCAAAATCCTTATATTTTTTTTTTATAACTTATTAGATCCCCATGTTTGTTTTATATGCTATTTTGATCCAAAAACCAGTTCTGCTGAGTTTGGCAAAACTGTTTTAAGTATTGTGCTCCTTCTCAGTATCAGTGTTGTGGTTTAGGCCCAGCGCATAACTGAGCACCACGATGCCCACAAAATGGAGCTAGTCAAAATAAGGACTGGGAGGGCTTCTTACCACTTAAATGGTCATGGGCAAAAGACAGACTCCTCATAGGGAGAAAAACAAACCAATTTTAATTTGTCTCCAACAACACCAGAGTAGAACAGTGAGATGTACAACCAGATCTTAAAGTCAAACACTTTCCCCCCACCCCTCCCTTCTTTCCAGGCTCAGCTTTGTTCCCGGTTTCTTCACTTCCCCTGCTTTGCCCAGGGGCACAAGGAGATGGGAATGGGGGTTTGCAGTCAGTTCATCCCATGCAGTCTCTGCCACTTCTTCCTCTTCAGGGTAGAGGAGGACTCCTCCCAGCCTCCCTCTGCTTCTATGTGGCACCCTTCCCAGAGAGAAAAAAATCCACAGAAGTCCAATATGAGTCTGCCCACAGCTGCAGTTTCTCTCATGCACAAAACTGCTTCAGTCCAAGACCACAAAGCTCCAGTCTGGCTCTGCCCATGGTCACAGTTCCCTCACACACAAACTGCTCCAGCACACACTGCTCGGAGTCACAGCTTCTTCAGTGACAGCCGCCTGTTCATGTAGATCTGCCTCAGCTGGTGAGCTTCTACGGGCTGCAGGTGGTTGACCTGTGCTCTTGCCATGGGTTGCAGGGGGAACCTCAGCTCTGCACCCCCCTCCTCCCCCCTCTCTTTTCTTTTAAAAAACACCTTGGTGTTTTTTAAAGTTGTTGTCCTCAGGTCCCACTCCCTTCTCTGCTGCAGGTCTCTTCTGATGGTTCTGAAGAGTTCTCAGCTCTCTCTTCCAGGCTGAAGCTGCAAGCCAGGTTTAAGCTTCAGTTGAGGCCAGGATAGTCCACCCCGGCCCAGCCCAGGAGGGCTGGATCCATGCCACTTGCACCCAGTGCTGCACTGTTTGGGGCCGGTGCAACAGAGAGAAAGAAAACATGCCCTGCATCCCCCTTAAATACATGAATTCGCAGGAGCACTGATTGACTTGGCCCTGGTCAGAGGTGGGTCTGACATTTGAAGCCAAGGGAGCTCTTCAGGTAGCTTCTTACAGGACTATCTCCATAGCCCTCCCCCTACTACCAAAAACCAAAACCCCTCACAGAAAAACCCAATACAATCAGTAAGAGTATATTGATGTTGCAGGTTATACTTGTTTGATATCTATGAGTTCACTCACATAATTATGTCATTGGTGACGTTTCCTTCATATACATACATAGGTAGGCTTGTGTACAGATAACAGTACCTCCCTGTGGTAATTGACATTATGAGGACCTGCTATCTACAGTGGGATAACAGGTCTTCTGTGGTGTGCAGTATGAAGCTTTTTTTTGAGGGAGTAAAATGCAAGACATTTAATCTTCCCCTCACAGCCCTGACAGCTGAAGTGATCTTACCATATTATCATATAATGATCTTTAAAGCCTGCAAACTTGTTTTTAATGTCAGATTATATATGTTAGCCAGATCATGGAACCCTCTAGATAGGCTAGTCGTGGAACAGTCATTAGTCAGTCAGAGAAGATTTTAAGAATATTTTAGATCTTTCTGCTTTGTGGAAGTATGTTGAACTCTCTCTACAAATGCAGTATATTAATTAAAATCTGTGTTGATACAGTAAATGAAGCAGTTGCTTCTTGTACATATTTGAACATCAGCTTCTGAAATTGCAGAAATTGCATAAACTTGTGGGATCTTTCCACCTTGCCCATATGTAATGACTACTGGTTTTTATAGAACTTCTGAATGGGAAAGCAAACTATCATGAACGGTCCTGAGGCATTGAAGTGTGTTACAGTTTACAGCAAACCTGTGCAGAAGCAGTTCACTAATCACTGTCTGAAAGCTGGCTCTGCTAAATGTTACATGCCCTTCTTCATTGGGTTAGTGCTTGTGATTCATAGTCAGATGGCTGTTACTACTGATTTGTGTTGTTATTCTTAAAGAGAACCCTATAAGACTAGAAAGAAAGGTTAAAAATAATATATATTTTTTAATACACATGGTTTCCATTTCATACTGCAGCTGTTAGTAGAAGATAAACTTGGAGTTTTCTTCCTAGAAAAACAGGAAAAATGGTCAACCACAGAATAAATTATTTCTTCTGTTCTACAGAATTAAATGCACCAGTTAGTTAGATATCACAGAATCACAGAATCACAGAA